>NC_068381.1:13036461-13336461 GCF_023724105.1 Carassius gibelio
ATCATTTACTAAAAATGTGTCATTCTAAACCTGGATGATTGTTTTTTTTTCTGTGGAGCACAAAAGCAGACTGTTTTGAATATTATGAAGAATGGAAATTGGTTTTGTTAAAACAATGAAAGTCAATGGGGCCCATTTGTATTTTCCAGAATAACTTTTATAGTCCACAGAAGAAAAAGTTTGTAACAAAGTAAGTGATAACAAAAATAAAATTTTGGGGTGATAGTTTTTACCGAACTATCAATTCCCTTAATGACATTATTAACATGTAAAATCAAAAATAATGAAAATAATAATAATTTAGAAGTTCCACTTGTGAGAACCATATCAGATGACAAATCAAATGACACACAATGTGCACACTGGCGTGTTTTCTGATAAATCAGTATTTTAAACTCGCCCAGTAAGGACTTGTCCTCTTGGTCTTGGTTGTGAAATGAACAGTGCTGGCAGTGGGACATTGTTCTGCTGTCAGCAGAGAAACAGAAGAGTCTCCGAGAGCGTATTATGTACTGTGGCACTTTTTGGATATTGAGCAGCGGGAAGCTGGCAATAGCTGCTAGCCAAAACAGGAGTATCATGACTCTGAATGCATAATGAAAGAAGCGGATATGGGAGAGAGAAAAAAAATCTGTGATCATCTAACGAGTTCCATCTGATATTGGAAAGCGAGAGGGCTGCGTGTACATGCGTGTGTGTGTTGGACGCGTACGTTATGGTTACCGATACAACACACATGAACATCTGCAGGGCTCCCACACCTCTAGCAGGGAGCGCTGAAAGGCTGAGCGACCTCCTGCCCCCTGCCACACCACGCACATGCACAAGCCAAACTCCTAAGCTTGCGTTCACACTCTCATCTTTGACATGTTACAGGAAGCCATAGCGCCTAGCAGGGGGGCAACAAACAGAATTCAGTGTAAGGTTGCACATCCATCCACCCCCATTGCAGACACACACACACATGCTCGCGACTCGCTTTTAACGAATCCTGAAGCACCTGAAAGCTAGCGGCTCCTATTTGAGAACCAGGAGGAAGAAAGAGCTGGTAAGGGCCAAGCTCAGATTAGAAAAAACACACTCTTACAAAAGCAGGAATGCTGAGGAGGGGGCGGAGACTCGGTGGGGGGTAAAGGGGGGATTACAAGCAACCTGTGACTCTGCCTCTTTCTGCCCTTGCTGGTGGTAGTGGCTCTGTAAATGTGTGTGTGTGTGTGTCACTCGGCCTACTCTCAGAGGCCTAGGCTGTTTGAGAAGCGCTCCTGCTGGGACCCAGCTGTGTCTGCAATTAGCAGTAGGGATGGAATGATGATGGTTGCTAGCGCTGATGTTAATGCAAAGCGACAAGCCGGTGGAGATGAAAACAGGATGAGAGCGGTGCCTCCCCGTGCTCCCTGTCCTCTCTGTGCTCCTTGCGAATCAAAATCAAGAAAAAACACAAAAATCAAATGTCCAACCTTTCTACTAGGACTCATTACGTCCTTGTCTGTGCTTAATAGAGCCACCTCTCTCAGGCCTGCAGGACGTAGGGCACTCGTCCGTCTTGCTGGTCGGGCGAGTGAATCGGACCCCTTGCCGGGCCAGAGAGGGAGGCCCGAGGGCTGAGGAGTCTTTAAATCTGACTACAAGACATTATGCACTTAGGACAAAAGCTTGGGGTAATCCTACCTGCTTGCTGTTCACGGCCGCCACCGGCCCGTTATTGTTCGCATCATCCCTCCTAAGAGGAGGTCCATTGATGACTGAACTCAATCACCATGGTAACTCACACTGGTGACCCCACGCCTCCCGGTGCACGCTAGCTCTCCACCACAGGACCTTGCAGAAAAAATGCTGTGTAGGAAATACGCGAACCTAAACGCAGTCCACCAACATGCTGCTGCGTTAGCGTCCTCTCTCTCTCTTTCTCTCCAGAAATAGGTGCTTCTGAATGGCAGAACTGAACATAAAGTTTCAGGCTCAGCAAGCGAAACGGCTTCAAACTGCTTGCAATTGTGTTGTGGATACAAAGAGAACCCTGCTCGGGATTTGCACGCCTCACCAGATCCTTAAGTCCTTACTGTTTCTGAGCAAGCTCTGCTATACTTTTAAGTTTTTAATGTTTTTTTGTGTGTGTGCAAATTAAGGAATAACCTACTGAACGGAACGGTTTCTGGAGCAATTTTTTGGGCGGGGTCCAAAATGAATGAGCAGATCAAGAAGTATAATGGCAAAGAATGCATTTCTGCTATGGAAACCAGCACTTGTGTGTGACAGTGTCCAAACAGGTCCTTTCTTTAGAAAAACATGCTCCGAAAGAAGGAGCTTGTTGAGATGAACTACTCGGCGGGAATTACAGCCTGTGATCGTGTCATTGAGTAAACACACAATGAAGAAAAAGGGATGAGGGATAAAAACGGAATGGGAGAAAGAGAGAGAGAGTTTGGTCCGAGGGCAAAGTGAGCCATTCTGCTCACAAAGGAACGCTTAGGGGAGGATTGAGCCGAGCAGGAATGAGGAGCATAACACTTGTGGGGTTCGGCCTCAATGGGGGGAACGAAATGGAATAAACCAGCGAGCACTTGAGAGCCCCGCGGTGCACCTGAATGGATAAGGGGTGGGAGGGGGGTGGAGGGGGAGCGCAGAAGGTGAATGGGCTGCTTTTTTGGGACCAATTTGTTTCTTTTCACTCTTTTCCACTGCCTCTGTGCTGACAGATGTACAAAGGCGGACCCGCGCTGAGCCTCTCGTATACATGAACCCGCTAGCAGATGTCACTTTTGTCAGACAAGTTAATCAAACAAATGCCACCATACCTCACTTATATGTCACAGGGAGAGCAAGAGATGGAGAGAGAGCCAATAGACGGCTAATAGAGCCAGTTGAGAGCCGCAGTGCTCGAATACACTTCTGCTGCTGCACGTTTACTTTGCTAAAATCTCTAGCCGTTAGTGTTGTTGCTGCGTGTTTATTTAAATTAGTCTCGGCTCACAATAAGTGACAATGAAAGCACCTCGGCCTCTGTAATTAACAGAAACCTGAACCACTAACATCTGCCCTGCATTCTGAAAGAGCCAAACCCTTTAACATATTTTGAACAAAATCTGGTCCCTTTTAGCCTTTTAAAAAAAAAAATTATACTGACCTACTAGCATTCAGATTATTTATCTAAATCTCCTTTTTGAATTGGTTTACCTCTAAAATAAAAGGATTAACTGGGGAGAAAAACAATAAGCATGCTTCCGCATCCCATATCGCATGATTATCTAAATGCAATCAGAGGCTTCAGTGAAATAAATAAAATGAAAACACATTTTTGGTTGTTGTTGTTGTTCTGGATATCATAATCAACAATCAAAAAAACATTTTCAAAACAAAATTGTTATGATGGGGTTAAACTGGATAAAAATGTTGACAATATGTATTTTCTTCGTCGTGTTTTCTACACGTTTGTGGATCAAAGTGTTCTTCTGCAAAACAAAATTCAAAGCAAAGCAAAAATAAAACATATAAATTTAAAAAAAAAAAAAAAAATAAATAAAAATAAATAAATAAAATATAAAGCAAAAATATAAATATATATATATAATAAAAAATTAATTGCCATTTAGAATAAAAACTTGTTGCCTTGATAAATTTTTTCCCCTATTTTTCTTACATCACAAAATGCACAGTTTTACGTTTGTGTGCTAGCTAAAGTTGATTTATCTGTTCACTTGGGTCAGACAGACCTGCAAAGTGGTTAAGTGTCCCAGACAGTGAAGTGCTATTACAGGTCTGTGAAATGCAACACAAGCAGCAGCTCAGTCTAAACCCACCTTGTTTTCCAGTATCTCTAACCCTACTTGTTCCTTGCAGAATGATTAAACCGCATTAACTGTCACAGTAAAGTGCAATCTCGACGATCTGATAACTGCCAAGGTCAACGGGAATACTTCAAACCAATCAATGAGGGTAGGCTGCAATCTCTCCCAGAAGCAGATTAAGTGTATAATTGACGTGTGTAATCTGCCGTGTATCTGAGTCTCTCTGCTGGCACTTAGACACGCATGCATACACACACACACACACACACACTGAAGAGCCTGGGCAGGACCGCGGCATCAGTGAAGCGCTGGATTTGGAGAAGGCTTTTTTTAATCAATGATCTATGCGCTCCGCCCCAATCTGACAGATGAGCCCTCACGTTAAGCACAGCTGCCTTAATCCTGCTCTCCTCAGCTGTTCTTTCAAGAACTGGCAGGCTGGCGGAGTGAAATAGATTAATTTTCTCCCCCTCCCTCTCCATTTCTGTCCCTCTCTCTGGTCCTTTTTCTGCAATTTGACAAACTTTATCCATCCACTGGCGAATGATTTGGGTCTCAGCAGGCAGCTTGAATCTGGAATTTGGCCTTCAAAAAAAAAAAAATCACAATCTTCTTTTTAATTAATTGAATTAATTACATTTATATATATATCGATCTTTTTTTTTTCAAATTGAATTAAGATAACTCTGTCTGAATATGTTAATAAATTAATATTAATGCATTTTAATTAATCTTCATTTATAGTTTAATTAATCTTAATTTACCACAGCCTCAGAAAAGTTAAAAAATTTCATCCATTTATGTGTTAAATAAATACATGAATGAACTTATCAATAATTAATCAAATGATCAATTAAGTTCTTCACTGTTTCTTATTAATTACTAGTATAATTTAACTCTCCATCCTTTTATGCATATCACTGGACTTAAATTGTATCAATTTTTCTTTGTTTTCATTTTTAATACCTAATCCCATATGGTCGCTTTTTTCTGCATTATGAAATAAAGATATGAAAGCAGGGCACAGCCATATTTTGAATTAGTCAAACAGCAGGTATAATCTTCTTACTCTAGCCAATGTGCCATCTCTGTCTGTGAGAAATCAGCATCCTTGACCCCAGTTAACCCAAGCTTAGCGTGGGCCACATATATTTCAATATGACAACCATCCAATAACCACTAAGCAATTATACTACACCCACCTAACAGATCATTTCAAAGCGGATTACTTAAAACAATCAAAAATGAAAAAGTGTAAAAGGGGAGGAGGCCAAAATAACAAGTGAAAGCAAGATTTCGGCTGAAATTAGAAACCACAACACAGCATGAATGATGAAGAAAACAGCCCTTATAGAGACTGCAACTCCGGTCAAACTAAATTATGTAGCCTTTTAGTTATTAATCATTAACATATTAGTCAAATTGTGGATACATTTGTCTAAATTATTTCAATCTCACTGTGTAGTCTGAATAAACCAGAAAAGATGAGCCAATATAAATCTGACCAATATGAACAGACTAACATGTATTAACTGAATAGTGACAGTCATTTAACAAGAATCTTAACTAGCTATAATTAGAAAAAAAAAATTGTGCTATGCTTAATTCAAATGTATTACTTAAACATTTATATTTTTTAAATATTCATGTTAGCATTACCTTCCTTTTATCAAATGTGCTTTTCCAAATCAGCAAAATGTGAATGCTGCTGTTCTTTTAAACCAATTTAATTAGTTCCATTGACACTATAATCTCCTCTTTTTTTTTTATAAACTGAGTGCTGTTTTTTTAACAGGGTGCATGTAGCAGGTTTAAAACAACAGAACGCGGTGTTATGGCTTATTGTGGAGGATGTTATGACATCTTTAACAAGTGAAATGACAAAATAACAAGAAAACATTTGAGCAGGTTGCCTGGAGCCCCCAATAAAGAGCGGTGCTATTTCAATGGCTGTTTAGCATAACAGTGAGGACCAGAGTGTGTGTTAGCGTGTGTGAGACAGAGTGAGCATGCATGTGTGTATGCAAGCACACATGTTGTCGTTTTTCAACTGACTACGAAGGCCCGAACACTTCAGCGGGTGGAGAGGGGAGATGTGTGCCATGCGTGCCCATCTGGGGTTGAAGTTGGTGGGGTGGGAGGTTGGGGAGGGCGGTCTTGTTGGCTGGTGGTGTGGATGGATGTGTGTAAGTGCATGTAGGAGCTGAGTCTCTGGGGACATGGGCCATGCTAGTAGATGTACAAAGGAAGATTATTTGACTCTGAATAACGCCACTTGGCATAATGTGACAAAAACAACTTGACAGGAAGGATAAGTTTCATTTCAGGCGCAGAGAGATAGAGCAAGAAAAGAGGTGGAAAAACGTGAAAGGAAAATGGAGAAATGGAATGAGAGGGTAGGTGAGACAGGACAGATGGGGATTTTTCTTGTTTGCATTCAAAGAAATGAAAGTAAATTCACAATGCAACTGGAAAATAAGCAACACCATCTCATTCCAAGCAAATAAACAAAGTAATAAACACGGGATCTTTTCAGACAACCCCCACACTGTAAAAAATTCCTGTAAATTTACATGGAAATTTAACAGCAAATTGCTGTTTCCATGTAATAACAGCATTTTGCTTTTTTTTACAATGCATTATGGGAAGACTTGTTCACTTCGGGTTGCGTGGTCGATCAACAACAATTTGACACTGTTATTTAACAGTACTATACCCTATTTTCATCCAATGAGCACAAGGCGCCAGTTTGGAATATCAGATTGAGGTAGGTTTGCAACGATTTATTATTTTATTATCTTTAAATGACCTATTACTTTAAAATATAACATCTTAAACTTCTAACAAAGCTTCTGTGATTTAAATCAGATGCCTCAATTAAATTATGTGTTTTAACTAACGTTATAGGCAAATAATTGGTCAACCGATCCCAGACTGCCATCATACAGCCATCTTTATTACACAACACAGGTAAGAATCCCTAATTTTCATCCAACCTGCATATTTTACCAAACTTTATCCACGTAATGTGAATGGGAATGAACGAAATCAATCTTTTTTTCTTTTGTGTTATGTGCACATTTCAGTCCATGAGATAGAGACATAGACAATAATTTATCTGCCGGTATAACTTAATTTGCCGCTCCGCGCTTAATTTAATCGCCCTTTTAAGTAGCCTAGCCTACTTATAAAATAACAATATAAAGATCCAGTGCATCCAGTTAGTGAACGGTTAACATTTGCAGGCACACTCATAACATGTGTGTAGGATAAGTTAGTCAAGCATACACATGAATAATGAAGTTTGAGTTTTGAGTGTTTATGAAACGGGCACATGTACAATTTATTTATTTATTGTCAGTAAATGGTAGTGAGGAACATTTTAAATTCTTGTAATTACTAGGTCAACAAACCGCTGCTGGCTTGATCGCAAAAAAATAATAGCAGCAACAGCGTCTTGCACTGCATCTGTTTCAGACATTTTAACGAAAATCTATGGCTTCGGTAGTTATTAACTAGATAATTCAGTATTTTTTTTTTTTTCTTGTGTCATAATGTTAACGTGCGCATTCAGTCCATGAGAGACATCTAGAGACATAGACAAATCTGCCGCTCCGCGCTTATTTTAATCGCCCTGTTATCAATTTAGGCTACTTATAATTAAAATAGCAATATCCAGTGAATCCAGTTAATGAACAGGTAAGATTTGCATGCACATTCAAAACGCGTGTGTAGACTACTGCCAAGCATGCAAGTGACTTATGAAGTTTGAGTTTTACGAGTAAAACTCGAATTTAATTTCGAATTACGAGTGTTTATGAAACGGGCTTTTTTGTAAGTAAATGGTAAGTGAGGTATGAACAACATTTTAAATTCTTGTCTAATTAGCCACTGTAAAGGTGCCTTTTCAAACCGCTGCTGACTTTATTGCAGCTACTAATAGCAGCAAGTATCACGTTAAGATTAGTCAGTTGTCTTAAATTGTTATCTTTGACAATAGATGTCTGCCACTCCTGCTGACCTCGAAAAGATGGGGAACCTGCCTGTGAGTCCTCGTTTGATCCTGCTTGGTAAGTATATCATATTAGACATGTCTGCAATTTATTTTACAAAAAAAGTTTTACTATTATGAAAGGATTCACATTTAAGTGCTTCATTCTAGAGTTTACTGTCTTTGAATCATGTTTTATTACACTGTGCTGGTTTGAATTTGAGGACATTTTTATTAATCAAAGACAAGTTTGAGTCTTTACAAAAAAATCACTACACTTTATTGTATTGTACACTTTTTTTCCCTCTCGGAGGCTGGCTTAGCATTAAAGGAGAACTCCGGCGCAAAATCAAAAAAAAAAAAAAAATCCCAGAGAACATTCGACTTGGTACCAATGTGTTACTACACCCGAGGTTCATCTTGCACCGGAGTTCTCCTTTAAGTTAAAAACAGATTAAAACAACCTTTCTTTTTCCTTTTTTTATTTTTATAGAGATATTGTAGGTTTTGTTAAATTGTAAGACATGACATTGTGTGCATTTTTTCAGGTTATAAAATAATGTACTAATTTCTAACTACCTTTTCTACACCAAACTCTCCAGAGATCATAGAATAACCGTTAATTTATCCATTCCTTTATGATCCAGGTGTTAATCCGGGCCAATGGATGAAACAATGGATGATCAGCCTCGAAGGCCGAATAATCTGCGAGGGTGTGCAGCCAACCTTTATCTCTGGACTTGCTGCATTGTTCTCTTCGTATTACATTTTTAATTTGCAGTACCAAGAGGAAGCAGCATCCACACTAGAATTCCTTCAAAGGTAACAAGTTTGGACTTATTTTATTTATTTCTAATTAATATGTTAGTATTAGTATGGTGACAATAGAATCCTCAAGCCTTCCTTACTTTCTTCTTTGAGCCGAACACAGTCGGAGTTATAAAGAGAAAATAATATTCTGGCTTCCCAGCTTTGCAATGGCATTGAATAGATCCCGAGTTTTTGAAGCTCCAAAAACTGCATCCATCCATCATAAAATCCATACGACTCCAGGGGGTTAATGAAGTGAAGCGATGGTTTTTTGTAAGAAAAATATCCATGTTTATAGCTTTTATCAGCTATAATCACTGGCTGCCAGAAACAGCCGTACGCGAGTTCCAGATAGAGTCGAGTTCCGGCAGAAGAATGACCTTTGACCCGACATATGAAATCTTATATCAAAGTCCTATTCTTTCAAAACGTCTTAAGCCCTATTCGGACGGGACTAGCTTCACAGGGGGACGTTAGAGAAATTTATGCTTGACAGATGTACTTTGAGATTTGAATCCTGTCCGAATCTGCCATGTCTGTCTTTTTCTCACACGACCTCTGTAAAAATTCCAGAGCAAATGACCTACTGTTTTTCGTCAAACTCGAGGGTCCTCAGATTAATCTAATCCTGTCCAAATGCGAATGTCTGTGATTGCCAAAAAAGTTTTTTTTCCAAAACGCTTTTTCTTGTGTGTTTTAGTCAACGTGAACTACCATAAAATCTCTCGCCGGTATTCAAGTTTCTGCTTTTTGCGCACCGATAATGGATGTAGATGTGACGCATTCGTCAGTTCAAACCTAAGCTTTCGCTACGTCTTCGCCATACGTCCTACGTCATGCGTCAGGTCAGAGGTCACCCTTCCGCCAGATCTCAACTCAATTATGAACACGCATATGGTCATGCCATGATTATATTTTATGAATTTATAAAATAAAGATATCTTTCTTAAAAAAGGCATGGCTTTCCTTATTAGACATTTATTAACCCCACTGGATACATATCGATAACTTTTATGCTTTATTGATGCGTTTATTGGAGCTTCACAAACTTTACAAATCTGGGAAGGATGTTATGCATTATGGCTGGAAGAAGAAAGCCATATACACTTATGGTTTGAGGGTGAGTAAATTATGGGATAAATTATTGTTTGGGATTAACTATTCCTTTTAAATCATTGTTCACTGAAGATATTATCCTCTTATTTTTCAGACATTTTTGCATTTTGATGGGTGTTTAATTGTATGCACTGAATAGTACTTGACTAGTATTTTTTTTATTTGCCTATTTTAGTTTACAATAATTGAGCAGAATTTATCTGGTGTTGTATCAGAATAATAAAAAAAAAATACTAACTTGTCTTTATTCCTTTTTTGTAATCCATGACAAAAATAATGTGCAGGGTTATAATAGCATTTAGAATTGAAATTATTGGGGTTTCATTGTAAAAACTAATACTGTAAAAAAACAGTTAACTACTGGCAGCTGTGGTTGCCATTATCATACTGTAAAAATACGGTGTGTTACTGTTTTTGAAATTAACAGCTAAATACTGTTTTGACAATTACAGCATCTAGCTGTTAAATACCAGGCTGTAAAATTACAGTTTTATACTGTAGTTGTCAAAACGGTATTTAGCTGTTAATTTCAAAAACAGTAACACACTGTATTTTAACAGTATGATAATGGCAACCACAGCTGCCAGTATATTACTGTTTTTTTACAGGATTATTTTTTACAGTGCAGGAGGGGAGAAAGAAACCCAAGTAAAACCAGTACAAGCTGGCGTATAGTAGCAGATTCAAGCAGCTTTTTTGTAGGACACTCTAAAAACCAGAGCTCATATGTTTAAAGCATCTCATAGTAAGACTACCGATCCATGGTCAGTGGAAGTCAACACTGAACAACAATCAGGAGTCTTACTTGAATTGTTCACATATGACACGAGGAGCCATATTCACAAAGCATTTCAGAGCGGGAGTGCTGTGTTCAGTTCACAAGAAGAGACATCAAGCAAACTGGCAGGAAAGATGATTCCAAGATTGGCACTCCCGCTCTGGCTTTCTTTCTGAATATAAACACAAGTCTTTAGCCACACAATGCAAACACACTTCTCCAACAACACACACTTAACAAACTGGTCTACAGACATCACAAAAGGATTATAACCAACAGGATGACCTGGTCATCCCTTAAGACAGTGTTCTCCATTGTGTGCCCTCCCCTTCAGTGTTACTTATTCAACTCCTCTTTTTTTGTGCCCTCAGTGTTTCCCCTCATTCTCTCCTTTTCTCTAAGCCTTTATCACAATAAGCCTAAGGTTTGGAGGGCTTCTCTCTATTTGGATCTCCTTAGTGGGAGATTTACTCTGGAAATAGGGCAGTTGCCTTTCTAACATCCCCATCCTAACTATCAGCTAAAATCAACAAAAAAAAAAAAAAACATCCAACACACTCTGATAGTTTTAGTATATCCAATTTGTGTGGTTTCTACAGAAGCCCTTAGAGGAAATGCATTATTTTGTGCACTTTTTCATGATCTTGTCATGAGTTGTTTTCTTGTGATCACTACTTTTACAAAAAAAAAAAAAAAAAAAAATTGTGAATTTTTTTTCTGGTTAGCTACAATCTCTAAAAGTCATTTGTCACACACACATGCAGATTTTCTAATGGCAATAAAATAGACCACATGTTCAGAGTCACTATAAGTATATAAACACTATTTGTGACATCTCAAGCATCACTGTAAATGTTACTAAAAATCTACACTACTATAAAAAAATAATTATTTTACATTATATATATATATATATATATATATATATATATATATATATATATATATATATATATATATATATATATATATATATATATATATATATATATATATATATGTATATACATATATTTTGCATTTTTTAATTAAAAAAAATTGTAATAGTATTATAAAAATTTTAAATACTCATATTCTATTGTAATATATTCAAATGTAATTTCTTCCTGTGATGGTAAAGCTGAATTTTCGTCAGTCATTACTCACATGATTCTTCAGACATTTTTTAGCTGATTTGCTGCTCAATAAACTATTTTTATTGTTAAAAACAGATGTGCTGCTTGATATTTTTTTACATTTTTTTTTTTTTACATTTTTAATATATATATATATATATATATATATATAAAATAGTTTAAAAAACATTTATTTGAATTAGAAATCT
This sequence comes from Carassius gibelio, assembly GCF_023724105.1. NCBI lineage: Eukaryota > Metazoa > Chordata > Actinopteri > Cypriniformes > Cyprinidae > Carassius > Carassius gibelio. Next base: position 13,048,266 of record NC_068381.1, read on the forward strand.
TATATGAAAAATGTCTATATTGTCCATTTTGATACATTTAATGTATCCTTGCTGAATAAAATAATAATTATTTTATTTTTCTAACTGACCCCAAATCATGTGTTGAGATCTAGGGGGATTTTTGAATACCGAGATTACAAGGAAATTGTGATCATGACAAAACAAGCCTGTCCACTTAGGGCTTCTGTATATCTCTATCTAGGGCTATGTAAACATCTGTAGATTCTCAGTTTCTCTCTTTAACTGCAGTTTGTTGTAGGTAGCTTGAACTACTTAAGCATATACATCTGCATGCCCCTTTCTGTGAGAACACATCTTAAGATAATCCTCCTCAAAAATGTTGCACTAAGAATAACGAGCAGAGAAAAATAACAGTTCACAAAAAAAAGGGAATAACGAGCAGAGCAAAGGGAATATTACAGCCAGAACATTCAGGAACACACACAGCACTGCAGAGTGGAAAGGTTAAGCTAAAGAAGCAGTGCAAGAGAGAAAGTTGAAGTCAAAGATTAAAAGATCGAGAAATTAACTGAGAAAGAGAGAGAAGCAGGGTCTCAAAATGTGACTTATCCCTCCTAGCTGGCTGTTATGTCACATTTTGGAGGGCCTCCCCCTTCACCGAAGGAGAAGACAGCCATTACTTACATCAAACAACCTTTCTATATACATCTCCTCATTGACCTTGTCCCGCAAGACATCCTGAGAGTGACGAGCGAATGTCACATAGCTGTCGGCAACATCCATCCCAGGTTTCTGCAGATGAAGAAAAGAAAGACAGAGATAGATGTATACCTGCTTAATGTCATTTCAATATTAGCATACAACAACTCCGCTCAAAAACCTTGTTAACTGCCAATATATAGGCAGCATCCTAAACATCATGGAACCTGCTTCTTGCAGTATTATGGATCTATATTTTGGCCAGAAGCAACATTTAAAAGATAAAACACCTAAATTATGGACTTGTCACTTCACACACTTGACCGACAGATGAAAAGTGTTTTCTTTCTCATTTTCTTAGACGTCTAATAGGCAAAACCTGAGGTGTGCAAAATGAGCTGTCATTGTCATGATTCTACAGAGCGGCAGGATAACAATGCTATTTGATTAGTACGACTCTAGTCAACAAATAGCAAGTGAAAAATCAAGCCAAAAGTAAATCATCTGGGGTGTTTTGCACCCCCTGCTCAGCCCCAGTGGAGAATTTAACACTTCCTTAGCCAGCGGGCATATGAAGGTCATCAGAATTGGTAATTTGTCAGACGCTGTAAATTGAACTTACTTCACACATCTATGGGTCCTTTCAGAGAGTGCAAATGAGCAAGTTTGTCAGACATAATTTATTTTGTGTATTAAGCAACAATTACCATGGAAACATAAGATTTGCTGACCCTCAGATCATAAAGAGAGAGTGAAAGAGAGTGAGAGGACGCTTCTGGCATTCGCTGTCAGGGTTTTAAATTAAAAACCCTTGCGTCATGACCAAATGTGTTGGCAGTTAAAGGAAACTCAGTGATGTGCCCAGCGGCATCTTCACGATGGGCTTTTGTCGCACAATACACGAAATCAGACTGTCTGAGGGGTGACCGCTTCACAGAGACCACTCTCTCTCACATATATATATAAATGACCATTTGGTTAAGAGATGACCATCAATGCAGGCCATGGCAATTACAATAATAGTGTAACATGCTATTAATTCATTATTTAGATGATATGTTAAGGTTTCATGTCTACAAGAATTTTTTTTAATATAAATTGACTAATGAACAATGAACTGATCGATAAATCAATAAGCATCAGAAAAATCCTGTTGTCACTTACAGGTACGTCCACATATTTTGAAGCAGCTTTTACCTACAAATAAAATGGACATAAAAATGTAAATTAAAATAATAACTTAAAAATTAATATTTTTCTTGTACAGTATTGCAAAGTAAAAATATATATAACATTAACAAGTTCTAAACTTAAATTAATATAAGATTATTATATATATATATATATATATATATATACATTTTGTATTTGAATTTGTGCAAAAAAAAAAAGTTCTTACTGTAAATGACAGGAAGGAGGAAAAAAGTGTGCCCTCATCATAACGTGACAACTTTGCCAGAACACTCTCTAGGATCACAACAAACTGTAAAAAAAAAAAAAAAAAAAAACGGAAGAAAAAATTTAAACGTTGCCCTTCAAAATGTGGAATTATCATAACTGATTATTATTTTTATGTGAAGAATTTCAAGAGATTTAATAATGAATGTAAACCAACAGTAAGTTTTATCAAATTAAAATCTGCTTTTACTTTTTTAGGAAGTAATTCTATGTAGATTAATAAATGAATGGGAATTTAGGAATATTGTATTCCTTGAATGCTACCTTTGCCACAAGTAAAGTAATCATTTCTTTCACCGTCTCCTCGATGAGATTGTCAATTTGCGAGTGGTACTGTCTCTGGAAAACAAAGACATAATGAGCACAAATCGCAACAAGATTTCTTGAGCTGTTTGTGGTTTTCACCTGGGATAATCTGTACAGACTCAGTCCCTTTGTCTCCATTTACCTCATATTAAATACATCTGGGTAATTAATTCAGTTCAGATCATTACCTGTCTCAAGATGCTACGGATATGAGATGTCTCACTTCTAGCACATGTATATTCAGAAGAAGCTACCACATATGGTAATATAATCAAAACAATTTAAGTGTCACAAGATTGGGGGAAACTGCCAGGATTGCTAATTATACCTTTGGGACATAAAGGTGAGAATTCAATTGAATTGTTAGCCACACTTACCCATTCTCTAACAAACTTTCACAAGATTGAGAAAAGGGATGAAAAGAAAGGTACGACAGACAAGGTGACAGTGACAATTAGAGAGCAACAGAGAGAAAAAGAAAACGTCTCATTCCAGCTCACAGTCAAATTAAATTCAACTTCTGAAACAATGGAAAACTGCCGTGCTGGTGAATCATTCAGATCTACAGCAATAAATGCATTTAAATTATATATTTACAATAATAAAGAATATCTGTGTATACACATAAAAAAAAAAATCATATATACCTACTGTATATATTATAGGGTGGTGCACATGATGAATTCATGCATTTTAAAAGACTACAGAATAAGGGATTTAACAATTGATATTCAATCATAGATGTTTACAGATCAGCACAATATGGGGGTGTTTTATTGGAAATTGTGGCAGAGAAAGTGTAGATTTGCAATGATGAGAAAGAGAAAGAGAACATGAGAAGGTGTGGAAGGATTTAAGTAAGAAGAGAAAGATACATTTGTTGGTGCGGTCTACCTCTTGGCTGAGCTCCATGGCACATAGTTTGGCCGACTGGGCCTTGGCGTCCACCATAACATTGAACATGGTGCATATGGACTGAGGTACACGAAAGTCTGTAGTGCGTGGACTCTTCTGCAACTTCACCTCGAAGGCTGCTCTGGTCCTGAAACAAGAGAACAGAGACTGAACTCTGACTGGTGGCTTTAACAATTAAGAATGGGGTAGGATTGCCCAAAAAAATGAAAAAAAAGTCAGGAAATAAGACAAAATATATGCCAGTAATTGAGAGTTTCTGTGTTATACTCTAAGCAGCAACAGCAGGCGTTTTTAGTGGTACAGCAGTTATAGCCAAAATATTTATTCAGCAGAATCTTAGCTTTTGAAATGACTGAGATGCAATAAATAAGAGATTTTTTTTTTAATATAAATTATTAATTTAATTAATTATTTTCAAATTCTTAACATATTAAGTATTTGTGTGGAGTGGAAGGGAAAACGGAACAGACTTTTTTACAAAGCCATATCATCTTCTGAATCAGCAAATTACCATGACGTTACTTACAACAGTTTCTCAAAGCACTTCTAATCACGTCTTCACTCACAGCAAGCGAGACAAAGAGTTTATCACACCTTAAGAGTGACTGGAAGAATGCAGCTAAGAAGACGTCCTGCTTGACATCCTCAAAACACATTCAACAGAAGGAGTACAGATGTGGGGCGGCACACTGAAAATCAGCTAGCCCTTTTCACTTAGTCCAATAGCAAAACTAACAGATTTAACAAATTAATATAAAATGAATTTGATTTGCCTATAAAGCAGCTCTACAGAGTGCAAGAGTGTTACCATTCAACTTAATACAGCTCCAGCCTTGTTCTCATATCATAGTTTCACTGCAGTCAAATCAGTAATATTACCATATATTACCTGGGTTCCAACTGTCAAGTCTCAAGTCTCACCTTTTTACACAGGACTCAATCATGTCACTGGACATGAGTTTGAGTCGGCTCTCCAGGTGTTTGGCGAACTCCTCTTCAGGCCAGTGCAGGTCTCTGATGAATGTCTGCAATGCATCCAGCTTCCAAAACAAATCTTCAGAAGTCCCCGAACCATTACTGCCAAAACCAGGACATGTGCAGAGGAGAAAGTCAGAGGGACATACAGTAAGTTATTTTCATCAAAGCTGTATATAAATAAGGGAATGCTCCGAGGTTGGGAAGTAGGAAGGTCAAAGGGCAGTTTTTTTTTTTTTTTTCTAAAGAAAACAAAACCTGTTTAAAGTCCACACTCCAGGGTGACACATTTGGTTTAGCTATTTTTACCACTTCCCGATCGCTGCAGAGTTGCTCTGATGGCTACAGATCAACTTCACCGGCGATCGTTCCATGGAAAAAATAAATAGTTAATCCTAAAACAAAATGATAAGCAGTCAGGCCTGGTTGTTTGAGTACAGGAGGTAAACATGTAAACAAGGTAAACATGCACAATGATGTCAAAGGAGAATTGCAAAATCAGAAGTAAAGGCTGTATGTGTATGAAGTGGCAGGAGAGGCTACAGTCCATGACAGGCATTGATCTGTTTGGATGGAGCCAATTTGAAATCCACATGGTCTGAAGTGAATGAAGAATTGATCACAGAAGAAAACAGAGACTGACTCTCACTCCATTCCTTACAGCCTGGTTATGAATCCTCAAACAGCCAGGAGGCCAAGGCATCTTCAGTGGAAACACTCTTTAAGATCAACTGAAGCAATGTGAGCCAGATTTAGTTAGAAGACTCTAACAGAGAAGCAGTAGAAAGATTATTAATCAGTGTCTGTTGATAAATAGAATAAAATAATAATAAAAGAAAGACGGACACTCACTAATAGTCAATGATACTATCAATCTTTTATGTATTTATTCATTGATTCATTGATTCATTCATTCTAGTTGTTTTTAATAATGAAAGTATATTAAATTCAATCATATTTGATAAGCTTACTAAAATACAATATTTGCATATTCAAATTGTATTTTCTACTTTATAATTTTAGGTTATTTTATTATTATTATTATTATTATTTTTAATGAAGTTACTAAGACTTGTTTTGAATGTTTTGAAATGCAATTCTTAAGATAATAATAATAAATAAACTGGATTTATCTTATGAAACTGGCCAAATTAGACAACAAACAAAAATTATGTTGAGCCATTGTGTGAATAAATAAATAAATAAATACAATGGAGTTTGGATTTGGGTTTCTCACACAATCAGTAAAGTCCTTTTAGAGTCTTATATTTAGTTTCCACTGAAAGCAGATGCCCGTTTTTCTGAAGCTTGTATTTCACTTCAGAGCATTGTCTGTCACACTGTAGATGAGGGAAACAGAACAGGGCCAAAAGTGGGACGGGGGGGTGATCTCCCTCAGTACTCCCGTCCTAACACCATATCATAAGACAGGCTACAGGTGGAGTGACTGCTACTACTCTAGGACCTAATACCCAGCAAATACAGCAGCAGGAATGAGGATGGACCCCTGTACCCTATTCTGTTCTAACAGAGAAAGAAAATGAGGAAGATGTTGGAAAGATACAGGGTGTTAAAGCGGCATTATTTATTCATGGCAGATACCAATGAATAGCATCTAATCATATGACCATGGTATTGTCAGTCATTTTTATTAAAGGCGAAGTGTGTCATTTCTGCATCACTCACAGCACCAAACAAAATTGCAATCTGCTTGTTTTAGTGGCTTAAATTAACAATATTGGTTCAGCCAATGGCATGAGTTTGGGACCAGGGCTAACGGTTGACTGAACAAGAATTTGAACCAGATTTAAATTGTTTTCATTCTGGCTTGACATTTATGTGATCTCTCAGAACACATTAGAAACTATGGAAACTATGGGAATTTACAGTTTACATATCATTTTTTGCAATTCAGTTTCCATAAGAAACTCTAAATGAGCAACCATTCAAAACACCTTTGCAACCAAGCAGCAGTATTTAGCAGTGTTAAAACTCTAGACTTTAGACTAGTCTGATCTCCTCTTCAGATTTAAGACAAGTCAAAATCATGTTTACGTGATTCTGTTTGGTGCAGCTACAGCAGAAATGACACACTTCAGCTTTAATATTGAGCTAGCAAAATGTGAGCATATTTCTATGGTGTGTTATTTGTATCTTCCAACCCTTCAACATGCTTAGGGCCTTTTTGGGTTAAAAAGTGTTTATCGGCTGTTTCCATGCTGTGGCCTTAGCATAACTGAAATTTGTAAACACTAATTTCTACAAAGTTGAAATAATTTAAGCTTAAGTCTGATATGTTAAGACAGATATTTTGAGGGGGCTTCATCGAGTTTTGGCAACCTTTGGTGTTTACCCACTATTACACCTTAGAGATGGAATATTTACTGAGTCTCACTCAGCATGCATAATTATGTCTGCGTGTGGATGTGTAATTTTTTTCCAACACATGCAGCGTGTAAGGTATTTCACTCTCGTCTGGAAAGCTGTAATATGCTAAGGTTTGGAGAATTGGTTTTTAATTATCATGTCTAAATATAAGCTAAAATTCCCTTGGCTCACCTCTGTCAACCTCCTAAATCACAAATTCTTAATTCATAGGCAATATGTATGTAGAAAATTTCCAAACATGTAAAGAAATTAGATGATGAATGCACAGTTTTAAGAAAAACTTTGAGAACTGTTTGGAAATTAGATTTTATACTATAATTTTATCTTCATGTGAGATTTGATGCTTCCCTGTTTTATTTTTTGTTTGTTTTTTTATAGTTTTTTGCTGCAAGATACTTCAAATTTTTATGAAGATACTATATAACGAAAGTTTTTTTTAAAAGTAGCTTGTTACACTAAGCTGCTTAAGAAAAAAAAAATTAAATTCAAGAATATAATGTTGATTTTAAAACCAGAATTTAAAATCATATGATCCAATTAACAACATAAAATAAAATAAAATAAAATTACAAATGAAAAAAAAAATCTATTAATACTGATCTTTTGCACAGCATCTGTTTGTCTATAGCAGAATGTCAAAGCATCTGTTTGTGTTTATTGTGTTTGTGTACATTATGACACACAACAATGATAGTAAATCAACAACAGATTGTGTTAAAAAGTAAATATATATATATATACATATACATATATATATATATATATATATATATATATATATATATATATATATATATACAATTTTACAATGTCATATATTTTTGTTGAGCTGCAGATCAATGTCTATATGCTTCTAAATTATGTATATATATATATATATATATATATATATAACATTTCTATATGCTTCTAAATTATGTATATATATATATATATAATTTAGTTGCATATAGAAATGTTCTTGAAACAAAAATATATGACATTGTAAAATGTTGTGTGATGCTCCATAATATCATTTTAAAAATTCAAGCTGATATGAGCTGAAAAACTTTTTTCTTACAACTGTAGATGCACCTCTAAAGACTTTCCAAATGAAAATCTTCAAATGAAACCTATACCTACAATTGTAATTTTAAATCTGAAGTTTAGTTAAGTGAATACTAAAGACAATTTATGTTCATGCTAAGGCCACACATGCATATATTAGATTCAAGTACAGACTCAGTACACACTCAGTATCAGATAAACCCGGTATCCAGTTGGGGGTGGAAAAGCTAGGCATTTGCATTGGTGGCAGATTAACTGACAATGGTAGATTTGGTACTTTAGGCATTTGTAGATTCACATTTGGTAGGTTGACACTGGGTAGATTACTCGTTAAACTCCTGCGGAAAAGGAAAAAAACAGAATAAAAGAATGCAGTGATGTAGATGCACAGAAGAAAGCGTGGGTGATAAAGAAACAGCATTACATACAGTATGTTTAGAGCACAAGATGAAGAATTAATTCAGAGATAAGATGGTGTTGTAGAGATGTGAAGTGCACATGAGAAGGAGTGAATCACATCATCACCACTTTGGCTCTGGTTTTACGAGAAAACACATTTGTTTCTGCTGAAGTGCAGATTGTTGATTCAATTAGCATTTACATTCTTACAGTCACACACTTTGTCTTATGTTGCTTTGTCTAGTGATTCCAAGTTATTCTGATGACTTGGGAATCATGTAAGAATGTTTGTAATGTTCAACAAGCATGGCTGGTTTGGTGTGTTAGAAAATTAGGGTTAGTTAAAGAAAATGAAACCTGCATCTTGACAATAATTACTTTTAAGCTGTTAAAAAAACAAACAAGTAGGCAAGTGTTAATTCAAGAAAACAAAAAGACAGAAGACACTGTGGACACATTTTCATTTTGTTGGAATCCATCTAGCTGTTTTTGAACACAAGAAAACGTGTGTGTAAATGGTGAGACTGTGGAAGGCCAAGGGGCATGATTAATTACATGCTTTTATATAATATATATATATATATATATATATATATATATATATATATATATATATATATATAATATATAGTACTGAATTAACATCTCTAAAATAAAAGTTTAAAGCATAACGTGTTTTGCTTACTTGACAGGTTCCCAAGACTCTCGTTCAAATCCTCTGTGTATGGACTGAGCTATGGAGGACTCCATGAGATCCACATACCTCACCACTAGAGGGGCAAACAGGTCTTGAAGGTGCTTATGAAACTTCCCATTACATAAATTATCTGAAATAGCAAGACCAAAGTGGGAAAGAGAGAAAGAACACAGTGAATGACTACTGACATACAGTAGTAATGGCAGAGAATGTGTGACTAGGCAAATCTGAAAAATGAAGCTGGCAAAAAAAATAGAAGTGTGACAACACTTTCATTTTCAGCAGATCAAACCAAATATCATATTAGTGGTTTTATTTTTGATTCATCTTATGGGTTTTGGAACATGCCTTAAAACTGGATTTGATCATAATAGGAATAAACAGAAGTAAACATAAAAAACTTATTATAATATAAAATAAAATAAAAATACATTTTAAAATATATGAAAATAAAAAAGTTATTGCAGATTGTAATAATATTTCACGATAATACAGTTTTATCGCATTTCTGATCAAATAAACAGATCAAATAGTAAGCATAGGAGACATCTTTCAAAAACAATCATTCCAACCTTTGGACTGCTAGTGTAAAATTAATTTAAAAAAAAAAGGAATGAGATTATTTACTATCCTCCCATTATGCTATAGGGTCCAAAAACGTCTATGTTATTTTTATGTTAGATAACATTTTATCATACTACATCTAACAGCTCATTTAAAAACATATGGATTTGTGCATCTATACCAAGTAATTGGACACCAAAAGTGCACTGTATTGGTGGAGAGATTTTAGCATGTGATGACTAAGCATAGTATAAGAACAGCATCTCTAGTTCTCTTACTATCTCTCTCGCTGTACTCAAGGTCGATCATTCGCAGTAGGTGCCATGTTTGTTTGCTTCCCTGATTGCTCTGTTCCAATTAGCCACTTGAGCGGTGGTGGTTGTACACTTGGTTTGTCCGCGAGCGAGTGGCCGGGGCAGTGGGATCTCCCAGGCTCCTCTGTTTTAGACCTCATTAGCAACATGAATAGCTTCTGCTTTAGCGCCTGTCTGGTGTTAAGGCTGTTTCATGCCTAGCTCAGTGCTACAGGCACAGGAAGATAGTGACCTTCTATGTTGAATGTCCTGTTCCACAGATGTAGCTCATGCTGTAGGCTGATGCTCAATGGTGTTTACTTGTGTTTGTGTTTATGTGAGTGTGTTTGTGTGTGAGGAGGCCAGGGGGAGGTGATATGTGTCTCTGTGTTGTAGCGAGGACTAATATCTGTGTGAATTCATGAGAAATGCATGGATTTGGGAACTAAATGACACTTTTTTTTCAAAGACAAAATAAAATCTTTTGACAAAAAAAAAAAAAAGTTTCATGTGTGTGTTGTGATATATATCATATTATTGCATCAGGCTTTCACAGCTAACATATGCTATCGTGAGAATATTTTGTTTTATTCAGAGGACCAAACGAAGCAAAAATATTAAATTTGGAGATGATGATTTTTCAGAAAAAAAAAATAATACTCAGTAAGTGTTCATCTTGAAATATAATTAACAATTTAAATTATTGTACGTTTGTTATAAAAAGTCCAGATTTCAAAGCAAAATTCATGTTACACAACATGAAAGTGGATGTTTTCAATACTACACAGACTTTTACTTACTAAAAAAAGTAAACCATGCATCAATGAAATAACAGAAGGCATGTAGTAGATAGTGTACAAAAGTTTTGATAATGTTTATAATTTAAAACCCTTAAAAATGTACATATCTAATATGACAGATTAGTCATTATGTGGGTAAAGAAGAGTTAACCAAAAAGTTTTTTTTTTTTCCTTTTCTGGTCTTTCTCAGCTGGAATGCTGATAGACCATTTATAAAAGACCATCTTTGCTCCCTTCTTTAAAAGAGATTATTAAAAATAATTCAATTTATTTATTTTTTTAAACAATCCCCCAAGGACCGATATAAAATAAACAAATGCAAGCAAAAAACAAGCAAATAAACAAACCGTTTAAAATTAATACTAAGCATGTTAATGTAATGTGAAATAAATAATAATAATAATAATTCAATTTAAAAAATCATTTAAAAAGGGAAATACTGCTAAATTGTTTATTTCATACACACAGTACACTCTTGCTTTCTCAAGCTCTAGCTCTCCCAGCAGAAAAAGCAATCCAATATCAAGAATAGGTTACCAGACAACAACCTGTCAAGCTGTGCAAAGAATGGCACTAGGATAATTAGTCAACTGCAGCCCATGGCAGTGTGGCTTTAGCACCATGGACAGCACCCCATTGACTTCAGTTCATTAGAGACGTGATAAGGCCTTGAGCAAACTCTTTACATTCAATGTATTGGTTCGACCCCCTGCAGGTTCTACTTTTTGGGCCTTAATTCTTCTATATTGTCTCTTAAAGCTCCGCTTTGTTGCAATTTGCAACCTATTGCAGGCAAGCAACGTCACAATTATGCCATAATGGACTGTAGATATGACAATTTCCAATTTCATTCATTTCATTGTCTTGTTTTATGATGACTATGATTACTCTCTCTCTCTCTCTCTCTCTTCTCTCTCTCTCTCTCTCTCCTTCTCTCTCTCTCTCTCTCTCTCTCTCTCTCTCTCTCTATATATATATATATATATATATATATATATATATATATTAAAATAAATTATTTATCTTAATTCAGTCTATGAGACACATTTGGTGTCAATAATTGTATTTAAAGTAGAATATTAATTTAATAAGGCATAAGATATATGGACCTGTCCAGAAAAGTTCACTGTAAATACTCACAGTCAATGCGCAGGAAGTCGTTGAGAAGCTGAAAGAGAGGGAAGCTGTCCCAGCTGTCTGGTGGTTGGATCTCCAGTGCCGCGTCCATGTCCACAGCATATAGAGACAGAAATGTCTCGGCATGTTCAACCATCAGATCTGACCACCATGCAAATGCCTGCAGTCAGAGGAAGAGAGACAGAGGCAACACAAGAGGCAGAAAAAAGGGGATGAAATGAAAGCAAAAATAAAAGCAGCCTTTTAATACAGACATACAATGAAGTTAAGTCCTTTCTCTTATGCATAAGGGCATGACAGTCCACAGATCTATAAAAATTACACTGGTCTTCAAACAGTTTTGAGATCTTTGCCTGACTGTCCTGTGATGTAATTTTACATCTTTGTGTCTGTGGAGCATCATGAGCTTATTTCATGCACTGAAACTCCATGCTACTCCCTCTTCTAAAAAGCACATCTAATGTCTAATTCACTAATACACTGATTTTTATTTAAAGTACATCCTTATTTACTTCCCATTTTGCAGATGTGAAGTCCATGCACAGGAATTTATGCATAAATTCCCAGCATACAGCAGCAGCAGTGATTAGCAGCACAATCTCAGTAGTTATTGGTATAATTTTTCGGTTTAAAACAAAATTGTTTTCAAAGCACTCTTAAAAATAAAGATTCTTAATTAGCATTGTTGGTTCCATGAAGAACCTTTAACATTCATGGAACCTTCCCATTAAGGTTCTTTGGGCAATCTACAAAGGTTCTTCTACTGCACCCTTTTTTATTTTTAAGAGTGTAATTATGTCTTGTGTAAGTAAGATTTCTCTGCTGCTGATCCAACCGCTCTTCTGTGTGTAACACATCTGGCCTGTAGACATGCATCAAGCATGTTAGACAAATAAAATAAAAAATGTTAATGTAGATCATGGCTTCCTCTCCTTTAAAAAATCAAATACAAAAATCATACTGTTGTCACTGGCCACTCAAACAAACCTTTCATACCAATATAATTTTTTAGACCAGTATAACAGATTTGTTTTCTTGCAACTTCTCTCCCAAAATTCACAGAGAATTTTTGCATTTGTTATAAAGTTTAATATTTGAAGTTAGAGCTGGCAAGTGAAGCTAGCAGACCAAACCACGCTGAAGGACACAAAACAGAGGAGAGTTTTAATATTATCGGGGTTGTGCAAGAGTGAAAATGAGACCAAACTCATTTTCATTGAGGTTCTTTTTTTTTTTTTTTTTTGAGGGGTCTGCTTCCACAGGTGAAGCACTGTCCCCTCATGCTTGTGGAAACACAAGCAACTTGCTCAACACTCCATAGGGACAGCTGATCAGGGGAAGGATGGGGTGTCCAGGCAGAGATGGGGAGGACGAAATTAGGAGGAAAAATCCCTCCATCCATGGTGCAGGGGCTGTGACATGCACATGGTGGGGGACTCTACGGTCTACATACCTCTTTACCCTGTCCAACGTTTTCCAGCCAACAAACAAGTAATGAAAAACAGTGAGAATTACATGAGATTTTTTTTGCTGTGGTTTAGTTTGAGTACTTCATTATCATAAAACCCATTAACATTAAAGAGCTTTAAAATGCAATTGAAAAACATTGTGAAAATACTTAAGAATGATTGACAGTGATCTTGATCAAAAAGAAACAAAAAATATGAATAATATTTAATAATTAATAATAAAAAAAATAATCTTATGCTTAAGACAGTTTGGTACACTTGTAAAGGTTCTAGGTTTTGGAATGTGCGATTGTCACTGATGCTGTAAAAATTATATACTATGTACATCCATTTAATCCACCAGATTTTTTCAATCATGAACATGCAGTTTTGCAGCATGATAAATGACTGGACTATGTAAAATACTATAAACCATGCATTTTAGTGGACATATTTATTAAAAATGGTTTTATGTGCATAAAGGGATAAGCCACCCAAAAATGAATAATTCTAGTGAGTAAAGAATGACTATGTTGTTCCAAACATGTAGCCATTTCTGTAGGCAGATATTTTGTATAATCCTTTTGTTTGTATAATTAAAGTCAGTGTGGTCCTAACCAACACTGGACCTGACTGACTTTCATTCTATGGACGACGAACGAACAAACAAACAAACAGACAGACAGAAAGACAAACAAAAAACATGAAGACATAATTCTAAATATCTTCTTTTTTTATTTTGGGGGATCTATTCCTTTAATGGTTTAATGAACCTGGTACTAGAAGTGTAAATGGCATATACAAACCAAACCAAACTTAAAACAAAACAAAACTGAATAACAGACTTGACATAAACCAAAATGAAGATGCATAAATAAGCACAACTGTAGTAATTTTGTCCATTGACTATGGCCTGGAATGTATTCAGTCAATGTGACATCAATTTCAGTTCAGTTAATTCTGAAGATGAATTGCTGATTCTACAATATCTATCTATCTATCTATCTATCTATCTATCTATCTATCTATCTGTCTGTCTGTCTGTCTGTCTGTCTGTCTGTCTGTCTGTCTGTCTGTCTGTCTGTCTGTCTGTCTGTCTGTCTGTTCTGAATGTAATCCTTTAATGAACTTAGAATGAACTGAACTGAAATCCACCCTGCAGGTGCCTGACTCCTGGTTTGCTATGCCCATGTAATGCCTCTTTCAGGGCAGGTCAGATCATGAGGCTAGCATGCAAGAGCAGGGTATGTCATGGATGACAGCAAAAAATTAAAAAAAAGACTGTACCGCCTGACCTCCCGTACTTGGGCGTGTGGCCTGTAGAGCACATAATTTAAAAACACAAAAACACACATATATTCTGCTGTTTTCTGAGGCAATGGCTGCTCTAATGGGGAATGTTACCTAAATAGTGCTAGCAGCCACTGAAGACCCTTACATAGGTTTTTCAATATTGAAATGTTTTTTAAAGTTGTTTTGATGTCTTATTATTGAAGCAATATTGTTTGTTTCACATATAAATAAGTGCCTGAGCTATTTCTTTAAATGCTTGTGTTCATGCAATATGTCTGCCACGTCATGTCTGGCACACCCACCTCTGCGTGATGTTCCTCATTCTGCTGGAGAACCTCTATGACCAGCTCGGCCAGACGGAGCGTGTCCTCAAGCCTTTTGGCAGGTGTGATTAAGCGCCCTACATTTTCTGAAGCACAAATGTACAACAGTTAACATACAGACAAACACACACACACACACAGAAAACACTGGACTTTCCTCAGCCTGTCTGATGCCAAAACTAAATTGTGATTTTAATATGACAATTAAAATTACAGAGCAGGTAAGAGATGGGAAAAGTTCAGGATTACATCTAAATTTTCATTTTAATTTCATAAATGTTCTCTCTGAATAAAAAAAACTGATTTAATGAACCACAAATTAGCTGCTGCATATATCAACTCTGCTGTCTTAGTTAACGACTTAGCATAATCTTGACACTCTGTCAACAATGAGCTCTGTAGACTTGAACCATAATGAGTCAATAAAGAGCAATGTAAGTATAATGAGTCAAACCATGGAACTGAGGTGGGGAAAAAAGGATAAAAACAACAACAGATATGTTATAGTCATCATGCATGATGTTCAGCACATGCAGGCATTTATGTCATCTCATTTCCTACCTCTCTCTGTCAATACAAGCAGGCAACACAGGCAGGTACATACTTAAATGTACCCTTCATTGCCTATCTCATCTATCATTTTATGACACAGAGAACTACAGAAGTTGATATGAAATTAATAAAGACATCCTATTACAGTTACTACAAACTGTTGTGAAAATAGATATATGTTCAGTGGTCTTTAGCATCATAAATACACATAATACGAGGCAAACAGCAGTTTATTACTACTTGTTAAGGATGGGAATGCAAAGTAAAAAGACATTTATAAGACCAAGCTGTGTATGGATACATGTTTTTTATAGCTCATAATGCTTCAATATAGGCTGAGTGATTTTTGGTTGTGCATCTGTTGGTTTTGAACAAAGAAATGTTTGTGCTGTCAGTTTTTCAGATCTTTCAGCACTGTCTTTTTTTTTATCTTTTTTTTTTTTGGATTGTGGTAAATGTGGCACTTTGTTGGAGGAACACAAAGACAGAGGAAATAGGAAGTGAAGTCATTTGCTTTGTGACAAATGTCAAAACAATTAACATTACCCCAATCTGAGTCAACAGTGCTTTCATCACTAAACACAAAAGCACACACCTCGAAATGGGAATTAACCCTCTGACCTTTCCTCTAATTGTATCTCAGTCCTCTTCAGCTCTTTCCATAGGACTAAATACTGTCAAAAATTATAATATCTGTGGCCTTTTAAATGGTTAATGTCCATGCTGGAATGGAATGGCATGTACTAATGCAAAATCAGGTACTTAAGTAGCAATTGCATTTTGACATTTGAATTCTTTTTCAAAAGCATCCAAAAAAAAAAAACTGGTTTAGATATTTTGAAATACCTTGTTTCCCTAATTCAATAAAAATAAAGGGTTTCTAAATCAATCCATGATATATAATGTAGACTGTATATTAAATATACATATTTTTTCTGACATTTTTGTAAAGGTTTCAGAAACCATCACACTCACATGGAAAAACAGCAATATGATGTGAACTGAAAAACAGTGCATTTAACAGTGCATCAGTATTGATATTTCACCCATTTCAGTAACACTTAACACAAATGTTTAGTTTTTTAACACTAGCCTTAAGTATTATAAACAAGCAATGAACATTTATTCTTTTTTTTTTTCTTTTTTTACAACATTTATTAATCTGGGTTCATGCAAATTTATGAAATATGAATTATGAAATAATGATGTTATAAAACAACTTGGACAAACATGAAAATGAAAATTGTATTGTGTAGTAGTATATATTTATATGCAATATATACTTTTAGTATATATCAAGTATATTAATCTAACCTAGAATAATAAATGTTGATGAAAAATATCTAATGTATTAATGGACAGATAATGGATAATGTTAAAGAAAGTGATACCATAATCACGCACTTGATGCAGAGAGAGTATCACTTTAATTGTAATTAAAACAGGCAGGCAATCTGCTATTTTTTTATTTATTTATCCAATCTGCTAATATGTATTTATTTTGTTCATTTAGAATTACTCTGCTTGTTCCATGGACTGCTAATGCATACATACAGCTCTTACCAGCTCATGAAAAATGCATCTTCATTAAGATGCAATGTATAAACTGTAGACGACATTGGCATAACATTGTCTCAACATTCCCATGTTTACCTTTACGTCTGCTAATTGTGCCATGCGAATGCTGAGAGTTGGTTATGTTTAGAGCTGGGGGGAGGCGGGGTCTGTTTTAAAATTAATTTATTAGTAAGTCAGACAAAAGATGTCACCTGGATCCTTCTGATCCCTCTGAGATTTTTTTACTAAAAAGAAAGAAAGAGAAGGAAGGAAGAAAGAAGGGAGAAAGAAAGAGAAAAGGAAGAAGAGGTCAGCTTTCACTTTGTTTTAAGATGTGAGATCTGATGGGGAAATAGAAGGAGAAGGAAAGAAGAAGAAAGAAAGATTCATTCAAGACCAGAGCTGTCTAACAGTGAAAGACCTGCAAACGATTTTGTGAAAGAAACTCTACCAGAGTGGTTGTTTTAGGTTGAAAACAAACCTTTTTTAAACAGGGGTGTAAAAGTACAGTGAAACATGAAAAACAGTGTAAAAGTAAAACATAAAAAGTGAACATAAAAAGTTTTCCAGTTTGGTATAAAAAAGTAAAAAGTGATGAAATTTCTACCCTCAAAACTTTACATTTAGCAGCAGTTGTTTGCACAGTGATCACTAGCTACAAAAATGCATTAATTAACAATTAATAATTGCTTGAACGGCTATTTTGTGTTGATCAAAAACAAGAATAACCACATTAACAAATTAAATCTGTTGGCTATTTGTAAATTACATTTAAAAAGTTCACCATTTAAAAGTGACTGCAAAGAATTTTCACTTATTAAAAAAAAAACCTTTTTTACCATTTTGTTTCAATCTTCAGGCATTTTTTAATAAAGTATAAATCCACATATAGTAAAAAAAAAAATACAATTACTCAAGTACTTTAACACCTGCTGTACACCAGAAACCTTTCTGAAACCACGTTTGACCCAAGACAGAAACAATAACCCAAACAGACTGAAAAACTGTGAAAACACACTGTGATGAGTGGATAACAAAAACATACAGCGCTCGCGGTTGAAAACATGATTAAAAACACAATGACTCTGAAAACTGCATCAGAATCCCTGTTTTGTTCATGGGTTGGAGATGATTTGAATATTTTTTTTCCACCCTTTACCTGGCCTGTACTGTAAACCTGAGACACATCGATAACAGTACAAGGGTTGGGAGGAGTGACTTACACAAAAGCAAAGTAAAAATGCATTCAAGTCACATACAGAAAGAATAAGCAAAACACAGAACAGCTGACAAACTGACTCTGGTCTGATCAAAGTGACAGGAAGACCTGTGGCTGAATACCTCAACTTAAGATCCAAGTGATAAACTCAAAGAAAAAGGCAAGCAGACTGCAAGCAAGAGAAGAGGATGGTGCCGGTCAGGGCGTGAGGGAAGAACTATTTGTGAACGTGCTTGAGAAGGAAAAAATGAGAAAAGAAATAAACGAGGGGTGGCGGAAGTGATGGAGTGGCTCCAGATGAGCAGTGTACTCACGAATTGTTAAATCCATCACTTGTGACGCCAAACAGAAGACAGGATGCTCATACATTTCTCTCTTTTTCCCTATAAAAGAGGATCGGGGCATGCAAGAGCAAGGGGTCAGAGGAGAAAGAGAGAGAAAGAAGCACAACGGCTGCATGTGTAATAAGGGGGATTTGACCAAATTTAGTTGCATGCAAAGTTGCCTGGCAGGGTTGGCAAAATGCCTACTAACTGATCTACTGCATCTCTGTGGAATAATTCTACAGCAGGCTCACATAAGGACAAAACTATTAGTGATCAGTCAGTCCAGATATGATCTATAAATTAGTGTGCATAAAAATATGCACAAAGCCTTAAATTTAATTTCAAAATAGCTTTTTTTATAAACTTCCTCAAATCATATTATTGTAACAAATTGCCACTACTGATTATTTGGAAGTAGGTTATTCATTTTTATTCAGAAATACAGTACTGGACAACAGTGTGGTATAATAAAGATATTTTATGTTTTTAAAAGAAGTCTCTTATTCTCACCAAGGCACCATTTATGATTTTGATCAAAAATATAATAAAGAAAGTAATATTGTGAATCTTTCTTATTTAAAATAACTGCTTTCTATTTGAATATATTTTTAAATATAATTAATTCCTGTGATGGCAAAGCTGAATTTTCAGTAGTCATCACTCCATCTACAGTGTAACATTATCCTTCAGATGTTCTGATTTGGTGCTCAATTATTAATAATGCTTCCATGATATGATTGTTCAAGGATTCTTGAATGATTAGAAAGTTCAAATCAAAACAGATATATTTGACCGCAATCTTTTGTAACATTTTAAATGTCTTTACTGTTAGACATAGTTACTGTTTTGATCAATTGAATGTGTCCTTGCTGAATATTATTAAAGTATTTTATTTGTATTTATTAATTTATTTTACTTTTTATTATTCCAAACTTTTGACCAGTGATGCATGAACTATTTCCAGAATGACAAAAAAAAATTGCACTGGACTAAATCATTTTGGTGC
The DNA here is from genome assembly GCF_023724105.1 of Carassius gibelio. Taxonomy (NCBI): domain Eukaryota; kingdom Metazoa; phylum Chordata; class Actinopteri; order Cypriniformes; family Cyprinidae; genus Carassius; species Carassius gibelio. The sequence continues at coordinate 13,067,629 of NC_068381.1, forward strand.
AAAAATAATTATTTGCAAACACTTTTGAAAATTTAGATTTGAGCTATTCTGTTTATTTCTACCATTATCCTTAATCCAGCTGAAGGTTTTAGTCTCTGGAAAGACTTGTGAGTGCGTTGAAAACTATTGGTTAGTTTGGGTTAATAACAAAAGTCACATTCAGTTTAGTATTCAGCAATCAATAGGGAACAACACAGACATTATTTGGCAAACAGATACTAAGGGCTTCTCCTTCTGTATCTGCTGTGCCCAGTCATATTTCTTCATGGACATGGACAGTCACTGAAATTTTTTGGGGGAAGGAAATATTTTAAAAAGTACATTCCAGACAAAATAAAAACACTTGTCCTATAAACATGGCTATTATTTGACATCAAAAATCCCCTTTGTGTAAGTTAGAGTTTAGCTTGTCCATGTCTATAAGAGAAACCGTCTCACTTGCAACACACAAATGTGTGCTGCTTGAGTGGGCAATCATGCTTTACACTGTATATTGGCTTCTCAAACTGGATCAACAAGATAGGGCTCCAAATTAGAAGAAAAGCCAATAAACAAGAGGAAAGCACAGAGGGAGGGAGCAGAGAGAGAGAGAGAGACAGAAAGAGGAAAAAAGACACAAAGAAAACTGGTAAAAAAGGCAGTAATTCTGCAATAAACATATGAAGCAGGGGAGCTGGAAAGGTGATGAAGAGCTGGAAAGGAAAAGTGTATTTGTTGCTGTACAGTACTGCTTAGGGTGACCAGATTTCTCAAGGTTCAATACGGGACAGGACGGGCGCTTAGGTGGTGCTTGGGGAGGTTAAATAAGTCGGGACACTAAAAATAGAGCTAAAATACAGGAATGTCCCAAAAAATACGGAATGTCTGGACACCCTAGTACTGCTAGACCTAAAAGCTAAACCACAGGAAAGAGGCAAACATCCACAAGGGGCAGCAAGAAACCACTGAGCAAAATAATATGGCACTGTGGCCAGGGTTTGAGAGAGGAAATTGAATGCATTTTTACTATATAATCTGCTTCAAAGAACTAAAACAAACCTGGACCAACAAGATCTAATAAAAAACCTTTCTATTATTATTATTATTATTATTATATTATTAAAATTATCTTAAGTATTATAGAAGACTAGTAGAGATAACACAACATAAAAAGTCATTACACACTCCAACAGTTAACTAATGCTCCATTGTAATCATTCCTTTTACGAAAAAAAACAAAACAATCATCAGTGGCATTTCAACATTGCCTTCATGGAATACTGGTTAGTTGAGCATCACTGTTGTTAAGCAGTGTTTCTAGGAGAGGAATATGTCAAGTGCTATATTAATAAAGACATCACAGAGAGGAAGAGAAAGAAACTCTACAAAACCGGTATATGTGCCTCCTACCTTCCACCTTGGCATATTCTGAGAGACGCTGGTAGTTGACTAAAGCTGCCTGCTCCAGACATCTACGAATCACTGCCTTCACCTCGTCCTGAGGTACAGGTGTCACAATGTCCTTCATTAAAACCTGCAAAACCAAATATGAAATCAGATACATACTGTACATATTTATGTCTGTTTGTAGGTCTTTATTACTTTGTGTCATATGCTTTTTCAATACATGCAAGATAGATAGATAGATAGATAGATAGATAGATAGATAGATAGATAGATAGATAGATAGATAGATAGATAGATAGATAGATAGATAGATAGATAGATAGATAGAATAGGAACAGAAAAATAAATAGAAAATAACACCACACCCTCTCAAGCAGTGACAACGTGGCTTTTAAGGCTCCTTCTGGGCGTCCAAATGGAAAGCAATACCTTCAGAGACAAAATTAGAACATTTAAATAAACCCTGCTGATAACAGCTTTGAAACAGAAATGAGACATTTTCCATCCCTATTTCAATTTGTTAGAAAAAAAGAAAAAGAAAAAGAACATCCTGTTTCGTCATTACATCCAGTAATCACACAATTAGTTTCATGCAACATTTACATGTACATTTTGATTTAGCAGTTTCACACTTCTTTGAAAAAAGTAAAAAAAAAAAAATTAATAAATAAAAAAAAATTAATACCTATAGCACATATACCATTGTTATCTCTAGCTGATAATAAGGTGGTATATTTTATGCTGTGTTGACTGACAGTGATGTACCTGAAGTGTGTGATCTGGTTTTCGAGCAGCACGCGGAGTCGTTCTTTGATCTCCTCAAAGTGTTCCTTCTCTTCTACTGTGACAGTACCGATTCCATCAGGCCTGAGGTCAAACACAAAAATGAATGCAACTCCTTGTCTCATTAGACTAACAGGGTCTCATGAAACAAACAGGCCAGATGCATGGATATTATACAAACACTATAAATAATTTTCCATTTATGCTCTTTAGAAGGTATGTGTTAATGAGAGATTAAGACAAACTGCTCAACATTTTAATTAACCACTAGATTGTTAAAGAACAAGAGAAAAAAATGTTCTTTAAAAATATCTTCTGAGTCTGTATGTGCATATATGCTGTATGTGTAAATGCTCTGGGGACATTTTTAAGCAAAAACCTTATGTGAATTTAGTCATAGTTATTGCTACTTGCCTGGTGCAATTAATGTGACATTTTTTTTCGACCACAGATTTTTTTTTTTTTAAGAGTCATTTGAAAGACACATTTTGTCTAGTGATATTTTGCAAGAGTCATTCAGCAGGATGTGCAACTGTGATGCTCAAACCACATATACTGTGCAAATAAACCATCATTTCAGCAGGATCCATTCCTAGTGTGTGTGAGTCTAACTGTTTATCTGTCTATGTGTGTGTCTGTCATCGCCTCCTCAGGCAAGGGTTTTAGGAAGTGCCTAAACTCCCCCCTCCCTGTCCATAGTCAAATAAAGAGTTCTCCACAATACAAAGACACTACAAATTACCACAGCCCCCTGCTGCCAGCACTCAGGGGTTCAACCTCTCACCACACACACACTCACGGGTTTCTTATTGTGACTCCATAACAGAGAGCGAGAGAAAGACTGTGGGAAACAGTTCAACTGATACATCTAGTGCCACTCCTAAGCTTCTTAGCCAAATTACCATGATGTCCATCATCATTTCCTTTTGATAAATGCACAAAAACTTTAAAACACTTAAGACGCTGATATCTATGCAACTGATGCTAAATTGTCACACCTAATTGATCTGAGCATCATACGAGACATCTACACCTCTCACTATCTCTCACATCTAGTTGACATGAACAACGGCGGAAGCTTTTAAGGTATTTTTGTGAACAAGAAGGGGCGAATTGGTCACCAACCTGCCCCCAAAACCCCCCACCAAGCAATGGACCCCGTCTGGTGTGACAGCCGCAGTGGTCCCCCCCAAAATCCCTGCCCCTCCTCCCTTGCTTTTTCCATGCTGCACTTGGCTGACATGGGGAGCGCACTGACGAGGAGCGTGTCATGTCTCCTGCTCCTCAAACCGCTGTCACAGCGACCCGCGCCTCCACTGTCACATACACTCTGCTCACAGCCCTGCTTCCGCCTACCATGTCACAAACGATAAGGAGCCTGGCCCTTTTGTCACATTCTGCATAAGAGTGTGTGCTTGCATGTTAAACTGCATGCAGGTGACATACGTCGGCTGTGAGTTTGCTTGTGTTCTAGCTGTGTGTCACAACAAAACTGATGGATAAAAGACGGACCAAGAAAAAAAATCTTTTCTCTCTGTGTGTCAGAAAATAAAGACAAAAAATAAAAACCCACAACAAAGCAAAACTAAAGCAAAACAAAACTAAAACAAAGCAAAACCGAAGAAAAACTAAACACACAACAAAACAAAAACAAAGCAAAGCAAAACTAAAGAAAACACAACAAAGTACTGAAAACAAAACTAAACAAAAAACACACAACCCCCAAAATACATGAACAAAACAAATACAAAAAACAAACAAGCAAACAAAAACTAAAAGCTAAATAACACACATACACGCACAAATAAATAAATAAGACACAAAAATTAAACAAAAACATTTTTGGACATTGGTCCATGGTAAAACCCTGCTATTCTTTTAAGCACTTTGAACCTATGCGGTAGATGGATATGTCAGACATTCATTATCAAGATATCAAAATATCAAAACATCATGGTATTATAACCATAACTGTACTATGGAACCTCTGGTTCCATGATGAGCATTTACACCATTTCACATCCTTTTAATAACACTACATGCCATCATGCATATTCACAATAGTATGTTATGAGACTAATATGGTTAACCAGATATAGTACTGGTGCATTAGTATCATGTCAAACAATAATTATCAACAGTAAACTATCTGTAACACTTGTAGATTATTTGGCTTTAAATATATATCAGAATAGAAGTCCAATGCCAAGATGTTCAGGCTGAGGGCCATGTCAGTTATAAAGATCGTGGTTGGCTGGACGTTGAGGTTTTGGCACAAGCAGACAGGCTGGAGTGAGGCCTTGGACAGTTTGGAAAGAGAGACAGAGCGATGACCTGTCATCCTGTCAGCTATGACCTTAAGGCACCATCCATATTGTCCCTCATCTTTCTCTCTCTCTTTCTCTCTCTCTACCCTGCATGTTTCTCACTGGTTCAACACATGTCTATCACTTTCTGTTTCCCTGCCTCACCCTTATTTTTTCTCTCTTCCTCACACAGACACACATTCGCACAAACAGTGGTGTTCAAAAATCTGCGACCAGACTAAAAATCATGTCTTTCATTATATAAAATAATTCCTCGACAGTGGTTTTATATTTTAATAATTCTGAAATGTAATAATGTAATGTAATATATATATATATATATATATATATATATATAGATAAAAAATTAATAATGTGGTGTCAGACTTTTAGACTGTATATAAAACTGCTACTATTTATTTTCACAAATACATTTAATATACAAGGAATAAGAATACAGATACACACAGTCGAACAGTCATCTAACACACAGAAGAAAGAAGAAATGACTTAATTGTAATCTTCCCACACGTACATCCCACAGTTTTATAGATTGAGGGTGGAGCTTAACGCTAATCCATACCCAATAGAGTAGGCTGCATTTACATTCTCACCTTCTGGAGCCTGCGAGCACCTGCGACTTAGACTCCCTTTTTCTCCAGACCTCCATGATTTTGTTCTCTTTCTTAGAGGGGGTCAAGGGCTCAGGGGGGGAGGGAAACAGAGAACTAAGCAGCTCGGTCTCTGACATGGGCCATTGTAGTAGCTCATTCACTCTTTGACTTCATATCCCACACACACACACATTCACAAAGGTGCACATTCACAAAGGTTATCAGAAGATGGTGTGAGGGTAGGTGAGAAATAACAGAAGATGATAAATATCCAAGTAATAATGAGAATAACCATGGGAATAAAAATATAGATTCAGACAAAAAATAAGACAAACAGACAAAACATACTGTGAGGACTCCTGTGAACCAGGTAATGAGGCAATCTGAGCTTCTTGTAAAAGCAGTGAAACTACTGTGGGATTCTGGGAGAGAAGCATTATTTCTTGTGACCAACCACAAAGCTTTGAGGAGAAAGAATGGGGCTTCTATTAAACACAGGAGAATGAGTCCGGCAGCCAAAAGAGAGCCTGTGCTGTTACTTTACCTCTGTTTCTGCCCATGTGTGGAAAGTGGATGTACAGAGAGGTAAAAAGGCAGGACAGTGAAGAGGAATGGAGTGATTTTAGGTGGAGGACAAGAAACAGAACTTCGGGTGAGAGTAGGATGAATGACAGAGAGAGAACATGAGAGATAAATGATTGGAGAATTAATGTGATTATAAATGAGAAGGAAATGAAGTGGGTGTTAAAGAGACAGAGTGAGAAATAGATAAGGAGTGTGAGATCAGCGCTACCTGTTGCCGTGAACGTGAGAGGCGCAGAAGGCGTAGCTGTAGTGCAGTAGTGTGGGGTCGATCATGGACCCTTTCTCTGCTCTCTCCAGCAGGTCATTCAGGTAACACAGGTGCCTGTGACACCCTCGCACTCCGTACCTGGCACAGTACTCATCTAATACGAAAACCTGACCTGGACTGAACCAACCCTGAGGCACACATTCAGACACAGTAGTGCAAATGTGATTATACATAATAATATAAATAGGACAGCTGTAGCTCTAATTGAATGATACTGAATTGAAAGCTTGGTTACCAAACAGGAGTATGAATCATTGAGTCTGTGGTCCAGTGTCAACCGCTGAACCGTCTCGAACAGCGAAGAGTGGTCAAAATTGCAGGGGTTAGCCGAGATGAACTCATCCATTCCATGTTTCTGTGCTCGGTCTGCATCTGTGTGTATGTGTGCATGTTAATGTATGGAGACAGAGACAGGCTTCAAAAAACATACACAGCTCAAAGTCAAAGGAGCACACACTCTTTAGAGAAAGGTCTCTAACCTGAGAAAGATGTCAGTCTAAAAAGTGTCATTGTCAACTTGCATTACACTGTATATTCAATCCAAGGTGCATTACGAGCAATGTTTGAAGTGCAAAATAAAAATCAGAGCAGGTACTCATGTTAAATAAAATTTTAAGCAATATATTTATTTACTGTGTCTATAATGATAATAATAATAATTGTAAATATATATATATATATATATATATATATATATATATATATATATATATATATATATATATATTTAAAATTATTATTATTATCATAATAATAATAGTGACTAATAATAGATTTTTCTAACATTTCAAGACAAGTGATTATTTTGAAGTAATAGTGATATTCATTGTTTTAACTCAACAACAACAACAACAACAGATGGTTATCTCATAACTCATATATCTTCACAACAACGTATAGCAATTATTTATATTTTTAACAGCCCTGTATATTTGCTTGCGAAGGGGAAACAATGATCTGTTTATATGCAATTTGCAATTTTCTGCCAGGACATTATCCATTAATTTTCTAGAAACGTACATTAACCCTGTGCGATGAAGTGCATTACACCTGCTAAAAAATAAAATAAAATTTTAATTAAATTCCTTCATATTAATATAGGCCTAGTACATGGTATCTATTCTTGGTATCTCTATTCATTTTATAAGAATGCATGCACAATGCATTAAAAGAGAAAGACAAATTGAGACAAATTGAGAATATTGTATGCAAACATCATTATAGTACTGGCTAGTATTTCCCCCCAGTGTTCTGTCTTTTTTGCTTTGGTAATCCTGCAAGACCTGTCTGAGCCAGTGTTCCTGTCTGGTCCTCCTAATCAAACAACAACTCTATGTTCACGCTTTCCCCCTCCTTCTTCATTCATTGCTCTGTCTGCAGGCCTCTGCCCCCCCTCAGGGAAGCCCTAATTAAAGAAACCCAGTGCTTCTAAACCTGGGAGAGAGCTGGCTGTGGAGCCCCCTACCCTCACCATCTATTGTCCATTAAAGAGACTAAATAAATTCAACAACACATTTTCCCTTTCCTCCGCAGTTGGTAAGCTTAGGTATTACATGTGGTCCTGCACAAATAAGCTCGGCCATTTCTTAATCCTGCCACTGGTCAGGGACTATTCTTATTCTAATGCCCTGTTTCAAGCAGGGCTTTAGAGCTATACTGTATGACTGAGCCATTCAGTAGAACCTCCTCCAGATCATCACTGGATAGCATGTTAAATTAGGAACAGCACTTCAACTTTTTATTTGTATAATGGAAGGTAAGTTTTCGAAATTATTAATGATAACTCTTTCATTTTGGCTTAAATTCTTGAACAGTACAGCAAATAATTTTAAAGGGACCTTAAATAGTCCACCCAAAAATAAAATTCTTATTATTTGGTTGTTCCAAATTTGTATGACTTAAATTTCTTCTGTACAATGCAAAGCCATAGAGGTCTGGAATGACACAAGGGTTAGTAAATGATGACAGATTTTTCATTTTTGACTGAACTATCCCTTTAACAAGTATCATTATATAATATAGCTTAGCCAAAATTAATGAAATTATGATTCATATTTGCATTCATAAAATAGGGAGCAATAGTCTGAAACCACAGTGAAAATCTGCTATTAAAAATTAAATGTAACCTTTTTTATATATAAATACAAGATAAATATAAAAATAATATATTAAATATAATAGAAATAAAAAAAATATTTAAACAATTGTGTAATGAAAATATACAATAGAAGAATTTTCTTTGGTCTCAAACATTTGGACCCCACTGTATTCATATTAAATGTTTATGACGACTAAACGGCTAAGCAATATATATTATTAAAGTCTTAATAATGAAAGTTTCTATGAAGTTCTGCTTGTATGATATTTATATCATATGTAAAATCATTCCACAATCTCTGCATTGCATTTTTTGTTTGTCCATGGCGTTATAGCATATCCAAACACATAAGTTAAAGCCAAATGATCCTTTGAAATCAGCCACAGGTCAAAAAGGTGACATTGTGTCGCTCTTCTTTGTCTTAATATGAGCTTGTCATGTCTCTTTGACACTGGAATTGAGGGGAAGGTCTCTGGACAGTAACACACAATGACATTAGTCGGCTCTGTCCGAGTGGGGCAGAGGAGAAATGACACTGATTGATGGATTCTTTTCATTTATAGATCATCTCTCTCGGAGAGTCCGAAGAGCAGAACATTTGGGGCTATTTAGTGCTCGCTTTCTTTCCTTTTTTTTTCATTGCATGTGTCTGCACAAACACACACGATGGATGGATTGGGAGCCTGAGATTCAGCCCTGGGCCGACAAGAGCTGAAGGGGCCAACTGACAGGATGGGTGAATGAGGGATGGACAGAAGGAGAAAAAAAAAAGGAGGGATGAAGACAGGGGTGACAGCAGAAACATACTTTATTAAGTGGTTTCTAATTTAATCTGCTCACAAACTCCATTTCCAATAATATGGCCGTCCTCATCAGGCCTGCAGACAAGTCCATATGTGAGCCTCTCTCAGAGCCCATCGCTATTTCAGTCCTTATCACACTGGATTAGAAAAGCCTGGACTCTGGCTGACATCCAACATCAATCACTGCTTTCTTTGTTTGAGAATAATGAAGCAGTGAATGAATCGAAAGATAAAATCAATTATTATTAACAATACTTTTTATTATTTATTTATATTAAATTAGGCGGGGGTGGGGTGGGGTATTGGGACATGTTGCAGGTCAGGCTCAAACCTTTTTTGCCTATATAAGCATCTGTTGTTGTGTCCTTAAGGCTGTGTATACTGAGAGTATGCCATTGTTAGTATAATAATAATAATAATTACTATTGTTGTTGTTGCTGTTAAATGATATATCCTGTCTACACTGTGTGTAAGCTATTGTCAATTATTATTATTATTGTTGTTGTTGTTGTTAAATGCCCTGGATGTTGTCTAGGTTGTGTCTCTGATTTCAGTTTCCCCTACACACAGCGTACCTTTGCAGGTAAATACAAAGGGCAGACAAAAGAAGGAGTTTAACATTTCCCAAAGAAGTTGTTAGTCTAAAACTGTTAGTAGTTCTATAGGAAACACTAATAAGACATGAAAAGGGCCATTATTTGTTAAATGTGTCAGTGTGTGGCAAAAGGGTTTGTCTAGATGTAGCAATTGTGATAAGAGTTGCATAAGTTTAACTATTGTAAAATAAAGAAACAGTATGATATCATCTGCTGAAAACTTCTACATTCCAGCTACATATTTGCCAAATCTCTCTCTCTTCTTTTATTATAAAAAGAAACTCTTAAGAGTCACAGAATGATCAAATTGTGTTAAATATTACTGGGTCCACTGCTTCAAGGACAAAATCTTTTCAGTAATAATAGAAAATAAACAGCCAATGTTTCGGATTGCATCCTAATCCCCATTTAAAACCGCAACCACAACCATTTAATTTGCCACTGTCGTAACGTTAAGAGAGAGAAAAAAAAAATGAAAACACTGGTGGCATGACTTTCTACAGATGAGAGAAACTGGTGTGAACTAGCAAGTAGTTATTTGGTAACATTCCACTGATAGCTTCCAGAAATAATCAGGGTGAAGATACACTGTTTTATTCATAGCATGTCACTCTTAACCTGCTAATTACCAGCTGCTGAGGGGTGCAGAGCACGACAGTGGTTTCACCGAATTCATTTAGCACAATAAATCAACAACTACAATGGAGAAAATCACTATAATTATATCATTTACCAAATTCTCCATTTGGTCGGAAATCTTTATTGTTAAATAAAGGCAACTGCTGTTGATTTCATCCAACAAGAAACTAGCTTACAAGGAACAGATGGATATGATTTTGCACATCCTTTTTAATGTGAAATCCTGTTCTCAATTGAGAAGCCATTGATCCGATGAAGCCATGTTGAGAGAAGGCAAATACGCAACTGCCAATCAGAGAAAATATTTAAAAAAAAACATTTCACATGCAGTCTATTCTTTTGTATTTCAGACCTAAAGAAAATCAAAAAGAGAGAGATTTGCAGAAGGAGGGGTAATGTGAGTTTTTGAAGAGGAATAGCGAATAGCACATTGCTTGTGTCAGATAATCCAGAGCGGTTTATCTGATCTGTGCCTGCTACAGGGAAGCACTTACCCTTCAGTCCGGCTACAAGAGAGCAGGGTAAGAGGGAACAAACCAGAGTGACATATAGACTCGCATGGAGCGGAAGACAGAAGACAGCAAAGAGAGAGAAAGAGAAAGGAGGACAGAAAGCAAAGCATGAGAGAAGGAGGATCTGAAACGTACTCACACTCACAGAAAGAAAAGAAAAAATTAAACTATGCAAAAAAAAAAAAAAAAAAAAAAAAATGAACGAAACCCTGAGAGAAAAAGTAAATAAACACAGAAATGTGTGATGACTAATGAATAAAAGAGATCAAATATATGCAAAAGAAAATCAAAAGAAGTAAAAGATGAAGAATAACAACAAAAGAAAGAATGAATATTCAAAAAGAAAAGCATAAGTAAGTGAAAGTAAAAAATAAAGAACAGTGAGAGTGAGTAAAAGCAAATATACACTAAAGCAAAAAAAGAGTGAAAGAACAATAGGAGTGAATGAAAAGATGGCTTATATAAGCAATAGAAAAGAGAAAGAGTGAAAAGAAAAAGAAAAACGGCAAAAAATAAGTAAAGAACCAAACAGGCAGATGAAAAGTGCAAACAAACATGTGAAAGAACAAAGATGCAAGTAAAAAGCAAGCAAGCAAGAAAGAAATAAAGTTTTTAATTAATTTTAATTAAATTAAATGTAATTAATAAGATTTATTTTAATTAATTGATTAATTAAGCAAAAAAATAATAAAATAAAGGACAGGGATTAAAATGTATCAAAGCATAGAATATGTATTGATGAAACGATTTCTGACAGTATCAAGCGGTGCAGATGAACACAGAGTGAGAACAACAATACAGTAAGTAGTTACTGTACTCTGTTGAGCTTACACTTATAGGACATTATTGAGCAGTACAGTGAAACAGAGAGTAAAAACATCAGCAGTGCACTGTTTAGAACAAGAACTTATTTAACTGATGCTATACAAAGATTTCATGTAATAGTGTGATTGCTATGAAGAGTGTCATTACAAATGCACCTCTGACCCTGTGTGCGTGTGTGTGTGTGTGTGAGAGAGAGAGAGAGAGACTGCAGTCAGCATGTGTCTATGTATTCATACTTACAGAACTGAGAGATGGGAGCATCAAGCTGTGGTGCTGTCCCTTTTTTGGCGTTGAGTTTCTGCACCTGGGTCGGGGGCACAGGTTTGTGGGACTGGCCTGTGGCACGATACATCGCTTGAACCCACAGGATTCGATCTTGCTCATCATCGCTGGCGAAGATCACAGTGTCTCCCTCTTTCACAGCATTGAAGAATGTCCGAGCACCATCCAGACCTGCATTCAACAAACTGTTATCCATTCATTCCTTTTAAAGTAATAAATTACTGTGTAATCAAAAGTGCACTTTTTTTTAACAATATTACATAATATTTACTTTAAGTTTTCAACAACAACAATAAATCATGTTAATCATAATTAAATGCTGTAAAAGATATTGCTAATTCCACAGATTCGGCAATGTAATGTATTAATTCAATCACATTAAATAATATTTTACTTGACACTAATGCATTATCAACTAAGATGAACAATAAATAATAGCATATTTGTAAACTGATATTAATCAAATTATATATATATATATATATATATATATATATATATATATATATATATATATATATATATATATATATATATATATATATATATATATATATATATATAATATACATTTATTAATCAAGATTACTTATATCATATAGTCATTTATTAATCATTTACATTTACATTTATTAATTTAGCAGATGCTTTTATCTAATCAAGATGAATTCTGTTATATTATATTAATTATTAGTTAATTATTATAATATTACAATGATTAGTAATCAAGATTAAAAAATGCTGTAAAGATATTAGTAATATTAATTATTAGTTGCATGACAACCAATGCTTTAATTAATATTGATGTTTAGAATCTTATTTTACAGTAATTTTACAGTATTTTCTTTTTTTGTTTGTTTTTTTGTGTAACCTAATGTAGTTATATTAAAAATATATTTCTACTTTATTTTTCAGTTAATATAGATGTGGCCACCTGAATCTCACAACACATTTTAAGGGTAATTGACCTAAATGAACAGATATTGTTTTGTATTGATATAATTGTTATAATTTATTCCATTTATATCACAGTATTTCGTATACAGTGTTTGATTATGTGAAGACTATAACAGATTCATTAGTCAAATATCAGATGGCATAAAAATGATAAATGATGTAACTGCGCACACTACAAGATAGATCAGACAACTCATGTACACTGTGCATAATGTTTCATGCAAAGATACAGAAGGTTTCAATGAAAGATAATTGATCTAAACTGATTAATTACCAGTGTTTATTTAACATTAATAAAATGAGTCACCTATTCCTTGGGAATAAATGTGTATGGATTTTAGAAACACATGCCACCTGCTGGTCTAACAGATATTTCTATCCACCTTATTTTGCAATGCTTTTCTGTGAATGTGCAAGACATCAGACCCATTAGTATGGAGTTAGAAATGTGTCTTTATTGCATGCGAGAAAATAAAAGATCTGAGAGAAAAAACAAAGTTTGAGAGAAAAAGTTATCACACTGATAGCAAAAAAACATTTCATGAGGGGAAAAATAATATTTGAGAGAAAAAGTTTTCATGCCAATAGCAAAAAATAATAATATTTGAGACTAAAAAAAGTTTTGAGAGAAAGTATTTTCTCATAGAATATAAAAAAATATACATTTGAAATTTTTAAAATTATTATTAGAGAAAAAAAATCTCTCTCAAAATACTTTGAAAAAAACTCAAATATATATTTTTTGCTATCAGTGTGAAAATATTTTCTCAAAATAAAAAAAGTGTCTCGAAACGCTTTTCTTTGCTCTTGATGCAATTTCTTGCTCTCGTGTCAGGATTTTGCTTTCACTGTGAGAATTGTGTCATGGGCGGGGCCACGTTCCTATTGGCCAGACGGGTGAGCATCGTCTTGTCTTGGGAGTCGAACTGAATCATTACACCATTGTTCGGTTCACCTGTATAGAGGCCGCCTCTGCCTTATGACTAGTTAAGTTGAGCACGGACACTCCAATGTTTGGGTAAGATGATGACACACAGCTGGCTGAGCAAGTTCAGTATCACTGAAGATTAAACATTAAAAAATAGCACTCATATTCATGAATAAATGTGTATTATATTATTTGCTTGCTAATCGCTAGTAAAGCTAACCAGCCATCATGCTAGGTAAACTTGCAAACTCACCCTGGTTTATACTGTTTAAATCAAATGCCAAATTAATGTTTTGATTTAGATAGTTTCACGCCTTATTTAGTGAGTAGTGAGCTAGTTTCTACCTTTGCACTTGCTAGCCTCAAAGCACCTGAAGAGTAACTGCTTGTTCATACAACCTCCCGTACAACTTTCAACTAACGTAAGTATGCATGGAAGGTGGCAACCCTACAACTAGCTAACGTTAGACAGTGATTTATAAACCGTTTGAAAGATTTAAAAGAAAAAATAATTACCATGACAGTACAGGCACAAACATATTTGTGGGTTGCTAATGTAAGAGTTAGTTCTAGACCTGCAATTTACCTTGTCTGCTCTAGACCTCGGCTAGATGGTAAAAAATATTTAGAATAAGCCCGTGTAGCTGAGTTTGTGAGCTATACATGCAGTGTAGCTAAACATGTGCAACAACCATACAAAGACTATTTTAAACAAAACTAGGTGGGACACTTTCAAACGGTATATCAATCACTGCTCACTACTCACTAAATAAGGCGTGAAACTATCTAAATCAAAACATTAATTTGGCATTTGATTTAAACATAGTATAGACCAGGTGAGTTTGCAAGTTTACCTAGCATGATGGCTGGTTAGCTTTACTAGCGATTAGCAAGCAAATAATATAATACACATTCATTCATGAATATGAGTGCTATTTTTTAATGTTTAATCTTCAGTGATACTGAACTTGCTCAGCCAGCTGTGTGTCATCATCTTACCCAAACATTGGAGTGTCCGTGCTCAACTTAACTAGCCATAAGGCAGAGGCGGCCTCTATACAGGTGAACCGAACAATGGTGTAATGATTCAGTTCGACTCCCAAGACAAGACGATGCTCACCCGACTGGCCAATAGGAACGTGGCCCCGCCCATGACACAATTCTCACAGTGAAAGCAAAATCCTGACACGAGAGCAAGAAATTGCATCAAGAGCAAAGAAAAGCGTTTCGAGAGAAACACTTTTTTTTTTTAGAGAAAATATTTTCACACTGATAGCAAAAAATATATATTTTAGAGTTTTTTTCAAAGTATTTTGAGAGAGATTTTTTTTCTCAGAAATAATGTAAAAAATTTCAAATGTATATTTTTTTATGTTCTATGAGAAAATACTTTCTCTCAAAACTTTTTTTAGTCTCAAATATTATTATTTTTTGCTATTGGCATGAAAACCTTTTCTCTCGAATATTCTTTTTTCTCTCATGAAATGTTTTTTTGCTATCAGTGTGATAACTTTTTCTCTCAAACTTTTTTTTTTCTCTCAGATCTTTTATTTTCTCGCATGTAATAAAGAACCAAAACTCACTCCATACATTAGCCACTGTAGGAAAATAAACAGAAGAATAATAGAGTGCAGTAAAACTACCTGTGCTACAATGTGGTTATAATTATGATGATAAATCAAAATATAAAAACAAATACCAGTTTACAGAATCAAACAGCATCACAGACTGTTTTCTTATGGGTAAAATAACTGGAAGCGGTTGACACCGGAAGCCTTGCACATTGAAGCTACAAATGGCCAAACATTATTTTACGATTAAGGTGGACAGAACAGGTGAAAACAATATTTCCTTGTTTTTTTTTTTCACTGTCATTTATTGTAGCATTTCGATTGGCTGCAGTGACCTGGCTGAGGGTCGGTGTAATCCACAGTGTATCCATCCAGTTGGAGAAGTTCAACAGGTTCTGCTTTCTTCTCCCTGTAGCTACACATGGCAAAAGTATACTGGCTCACCTGGAAAACAATATTGGCACAATAAACCCACATCATTATTATTAATTATGAATCCTAACCCTAACCCAAACAGAAATATCTACTTCAGGCTAGTGATACGGTTCAAACGGAGGGTGGCATCTCAGAGGGAGGCTGTCTTGGTCACTGACGGTGTAGGGTTGGACTTGCAGGGTTTTGTCCTGCCAGTCAAATGGGACTGACAGAAGAGTGTGGGATGACACGCTGTCACTCTGGATGCGAGTCGTGCAGTTAGGTGCCAGTCATACACACGTTCTACACACACAGACGTGCTGCTGTCCAGACCTTCTCTGGCCTCATCCGCAGCATTACACCAATCCCGCGCCTCCATCACCTCTGTTGAAAGTGGCAGCCCTCTTTCACTCTGTCTCCCGAGTGACATGATAAATTCAATGTCATGTGTGTGATGGGCACTTGGGCTGGCTTCGGGGCCCCAATCTGGCTTGGTGGCACCCAGGTGCCTTCGGGATGCCACTGGGGCACACCTCCCCCCCACCACGCTTGCACACACACATATGTACACACACACAATCTCCCATCAATCCACTGAAGTTCGGGCCTGTCAGAAGCCGGAACGGTCGCTGGTGGGGCCATTGACCCGCTGTCAAACCGACAGTTAAAGGATTTTAAATGACTTTGCTTTCTGATTACCCCTGCATGCTTTTGCTCTTTTAAATAACCTTGTTATTGTCGATGCTTGGCAAATTGCATTGTGGGTGAAGAGAGCCGGAGAGTGGGCACAAATCGATCACTAACGGTGGAAATATAAAGCCGGATGCCAGACACACAACCCGAGCCCCTCCAGGTCACTCGAATGCATTACCATATTCAGATGCGTAAGCCTGAATGCCTGAGCCAGAGCATGGTAGATGAGAAGAGATGAGGGGAAAGAGGAAGCGAGCACAGAACGTCTGCCCGCTGTTTTTTCACATCGCTTACAAGCCATAAAATAATTAGACTTCAGTTTGAATCATAATGCTGGCTTTATGCTGTCATCTTACTGACAATATGGGCACCAAGAGGCACAAAGATAGACAATGTGGCTGCTAAAAAAATTATATGACTATTTATCTGACTATCAGTGCTCTATGAAGTATAGAGATGTTAAAATAGATAACACTTTTCCATATTCTTAGACTTAAGTAACACCAAAGAAAAGAAATGGCAGGGTGGAGCCAGGGGGAACTCTGTCACCACCTTTTCATGACACCTTGTTTCAAAGCCAGCCTGTGTCAAACAGGAGCCCTAAATGGTCTACAGGGTGTGGTAATAATCCGAATAATGCAAGAATGAAATCACACCTGCCCTGTAACACAAACCCTGCATTAAATGCAGGGGCATTTACATAGAATCGTTCAGAGTGTCAATCAAACGCTGGCCAGCCACTGACAGCAATACTAGCATGCAAAATATTTCACTAGTAAAGTGTACTAGTACTAGTATTTCACTAGTAAAAAAAATAAAATAATAATAATACAATGTATTTATTTCATACTAAACATAGTTTAAATATTAACATAATTAATGACGTATCGCTCAAGACTTAAAAATCAAAGATTCACTTTTTTACTACTACTACTACACATTTCTTAATATTCAGTCTAAAATGTGTTTTAATGCCACTATTGATGAGGATTTTTAATAATATTGGTCTTTAAATGCAAAATATTTAAAGTGTGCCTAAAGTATACTTGCAATAGTTCCGCTTTAGCACGATCAAATATACTTTAGTAAATTTAGTTGGACCTCAGCAATACTTCTGCACAATTAAAGTGCATTAAATACAAAATTAGTCGTTTCACTTTAGCAGACTTTAAGTATACAAGTTTAGTATACTAAAAGTACAATTGCAGGGTTTTTTTGTGAAGTACATAAAAATGTAAATGTATTTGTAGTGTACTTAAATGTACTTCAAATACATTTTAGTATATTTATTTTTCAATAGGTTTATTCAGCAAGGATGCAATAAACTGATCAAAAGTGTCAATAAATACTGTTATTATAAAAATGCTGTTTTACAGTATAAATTATATATTTATACATGTGATACATTTTAGAATGTATTTAAAAATATATATTTTAATAATATTTCCCAAAATTACCTTTTTACTGTATTTTTGATCAGAAAGATACAGCTTTGATTAACAAAAGAGATTTACCGACTTAACGTACCGCCACCCCACCATTTTTTAAAAGTTGTGTATATGAAATATTAATAATGATAGATAAAAAAGGATACAATTATGTTAATAACAAATATTAAAGTATTAAATAAAGTAATAAATAACAGTAATAAAGTATTTCAAAAATATACTGAACTGTGGTATAATACATTTTATATATTTTTATTAAATCTAAATAAAAGGTTCAAAATGCCTTGCCATATTCAGGAGTTTATGTTGATTTGCATGCTAACATTTACATTTACGAGATGAGGATTAGACAGATGGATGTGCTGATATTTGTGTGAATACATACATAGGATTTCACACGAGAACAACAGAGAAGAAACAACAAAAAACAGAAAGGAGACAAACAAATGCAAAAGTGTGAAACCAACAAAATCAAACAAACAAAGCACAGACACAAAAAGCGCATTCTGGCATATTTTCTTAACCACACTGACATTCGAACACACAAGCGGGGCAACGTGTAATGTTTTTCGCTTGCATGCACACAAGCACACAGACACACATGCACACAAACCCAAAGGTAAATAAATAATGTCAGTGTATTGACTGTTGTTTGTCACTTGCTGTAGTCGTAGCTGCGAGCGACTGGTGGGTGTGTGATGTGGGCTCTTTTAGCTGCGAGTGCTGGTCCTTTACTCTGTCAAGCCGCCTGTCAACTTTTAGCTCTCAGACATGTTACAACCCACCACAGAGGAGCTGACTGAACAGCAAACAACAGAGACAGATATAAAAAGGCTCCTCCATCGAAGTACCTGACACAGTGCTTTATCAGAAAGAGCTGTGAATCTAGTCTACTTCACTGAAGCAGTTTTGACACATACAATGGAAATGCACAGCACTTGATAAAAAAAACAATCTGAATCAAAAGGTGGATGAAACAGTCTCATTAGACACCTAGGTTTTGAAAAAGCACATACCTGAACCAAGACGAAGAACCTCTTCTTCCATCTTTTCCACAGGTTTTTCCCAATGGCCCAAAGGTAACTGTGAATAGATGTAGAGCAGGTGTCAAGATATAGCATGCTGGATGTGTTGTTCTTAAATTGGGTGATAATGGGCCACTGTTACCTTTCTCTCTGACTCAGCATTACAGAGTAACTAAATAAATTACGACTGGGATATTTTGACATCATAAATACATGTAAAAAAAAACAAAAAAACACATACTACATATAGAAAAATATACGTTTACAAACATGTGAACAAAAAATAAGTGTCTCAGAAATGCACTGAGAAGACATTCACATGCTATAAACAGACAAAATACGTGTTTGGTTATTTAATGATGAGCTATATAGTTCCTTTCATAATACAAGTCTGTACACATTTTTTCAAAGCAGCTTTAAATAAAATTGTGTTGTTAATAACTATATTTTATCTTCATACATTATAGTTGCATTTAGATGACATAGTTTACATTTTGGAACAATACAAGCTGAGAATATTTGATATATAGTAGGCTATATATCTCCACGTAAAAGTAGACCTGCATATATGCAGACATAGTTGGACACACTTATATATTCAATTTTATAAAAAGAGCTGGCAAGAATAAGGCAGTTGAGATTTGTTATATAGTATATGTTGCTTGAGTGAATATTTAAAATGAAAAAATCTAATAGAAGGCAAATACATAATGCGACTTTATAGAGGATGACCTATGAGTCTTCCCTCAGAAAGTAGTGCGAGTTTTAATGCAAGCCAGATGTGGATTTTTCAGGTGTAGTTTTAGTGCCCCCTAAAGGAGAAAACAATACATTGCACTTTAGGCAAAGGCTCAATATCTAAAACACAATATCTATTTTTAGGACATTGCTATGACTGATCTGATGATAGGTAAGTAGATGACCACTTCAAAAAAAAAAAAAAATAAAATAAAAATTTATATATAATTTTATTATTATTTTTTATACTGTAAAATCAATCCACATATATTGTACATGATTTTGTGTGTAGATCTTAAGGTCACTTCAGTAGTTAATAATGTTTTACTCTATCCACTAGATGGAGCCAAAAGATTTTTGTTTTGAGGCTAAATGTCCATTGAACCAGACAGAGAGTTAGAACTGTTGCCTTTCAGTGTTGGTGAAATGGGTTGTCCCGAGTCTATGCATGTTGAATCTATTCAATACCTTCCTAAAATCTATTCAATTTTAAGTCAATGTAGCATCGACTGAAATCAGAAACTATAATTATGAGGATGTCACTTACCCACAGTGCTTCATGTTCTGTGGTTTGTCCATACGCACAGCCAATTTGATCTTCAGGCCATCTGGGCAACCTTTGGCAACAGTCATTTTATGGAGCTCACATTGTTTGGGACTATTGGGTGTTGGATGCAACACAACCTGGAATCACATTATGACAGACATTATTTTTTATTATTATTAATATTTAACATTTTTATATATAACTTAAAAATGTAAAGTGAAACCACATTGAAATTATAGAAATCTTTTTATTATAATTATTATTAGATTTTTTAAGTAAATAAAAAATATGTAACATGTTTAGGAAATATTTTAAGTTCTGTCATGAAAACAAAAGGGGGCATACCAAATATGAAGTGAAATTCATGTTAACTCAACTTTTCACTGTTATACTGATAATATCATTTGAAACTCAAGTTTTAAAATAAACTTTAATTTAGAATACTGATAAACATAAACATTTTCCTCAGTGGTCATACTGTTTATATTGCATATCTATCTCAAATGGGAAAGTTGGGAAAAGTGGGACACTGTGGCTTTCCAGTAATAACCACTCCCACCAGTGTTCTGATTCATCGCACATCAGATCTCATTATTTTCTCTATCTCCCACTTCACTCTGAAGTCATATATCATTTGCATAAGAGCCGACATCAACACCTTATATTTCTGTTCTTATATCAGTGCAGGCTTATTGTTTAGAGAGAATGAGTGATAGAGAGTCAGAGAGATCGAGAGAGAGAGAGAGAGAGAGGAATAGAGAGACTCTTTGCCTCATTGACTCAGCACTGGATCAAATCCATTAGAACAGCTACAGGCAAGCAGGGGGGCTGCTCATTTTGGAGAGCTTAGCAAAACCATTTTAGTACTGATCACCTCCTGACAGCAGAACTGAGCTGAGAGTATGGGAGTATGGGCTAGAATGAGCTGTGATGGGTCCAGTGTGTGTGTGTGTGTGTGTGTGTGTGTGTGTGTGTGTGTGTGTGTGTGTGTGTGTGTGTGTGTGTGTGTGTGTCTAACCCGTCCCAGCTCTTTGTCCTCCAGTGCCAGCACTCCTGTACTCTCTGTGAAGAGTTTCACCTTTACAGCTGGAAGTGGGTGAGTGGTGGTGAAGTCTCCTTGAGTACCCCAACTAAACAATACAGAGAGAGAGAGAGAGAGAAATTAAATCAGTGGTTTTCAAACTGGTTTTGCAACTAGGAGAGTAAAACTACATGAATAAGATGAAAACTGTATGCCTAGGTTTCATAATCAATTATGATGACTATTATAATAACAACAACAATAACAACATGTTACAGAGACCATATCTGCAATTATTAAATCACCCTGCATTTGTTCTAATCCTGTATAAGTTTTTGTGTGTCCTGTATCCTGTACTTTTTTGTGTGTTTTGATTACAAAAGAAGACATTTTGAAGAACTTTGGCAATGAAACCATTGAAAAGTAAAAAAGTAACAAAAAATGAATCTGCATTGAAAAACAGAAAAACTCTAAAATGTATAAGCTGAAAATATTTTCTTTTTTTTTTCAGAGGCTTGGTGGTTTATACACACTAAGAAGTGGTGCCTATGAAGAAGACATAGAACTGAATCTGGCCTTCTAATGAAATGGCAAAAATCCAATAACAATCTAAAAAAAAAGAGCTTGTCTAAAAATAAATACCTTTTATTTTGTGTAGAAAGGCTGAATCAACAGGAAATATTGCAGCTTTGTTGGCTTGTCTGGCAATGCACTGTGTGTGTACATGAAAGTATTTGTGATGCATGTCTGTGTGTGTGTGTGTGTGTGTGTGTGTGTGTGTGTGTGTGTGTGTATAACGTGATCCCTTGAGATGAGGGGGCAATCATCCAGCCACAGTGCACATGGGGAACACAGTGCAGTAAACGGGTCTCCATGGCAACCCCCTGTGAGCCTGGCTCCCTCTAGAATGTCTGGGCTAAAGCTGAGGGAATGTGGATGCTGTGTCTTTTGTATGGTTGTGCATGTCTGTTTGCTGTGTTGGTGTATAGAGCTGTTCAACCTTCCTTCACATCAGCATCTCAGAGGAGATTCCTGATGCATATTTGTCTTATGGCATTGATACAAACTCTTTAGAAGTAACAGTAAGTTCTGTTAGCAAGTATGCCATCAATACAAGAATATGGAAAACAGGTTTCAGTGGAACTTGCTGTATACATGAAGGCACAGCATGTGAACTGTGAACAGCTATAAAACCCTTCTATTGGTGGATGTGGTGGTGGTGGTGGATGAGGAGATACCCCCTTTCATGTAAAGTGCTTTGAGTGCTTAGAAAAGTGCTATAAAAATTTACAGAATTATTATTATGTCTTCTAAGGTAACATTATTCATGCATAAATATTTTTTGTTGTAATTCTATTAATTCTGATTTTTTTGGGGTAGATGTTTGGGTTTCAGTTAGCTGTTATAGCTGGATAGTTAGGTAAAGATGGTGAAACATGAATGTCAATTTCAATGTAAATGAGAGAGAGAACAAATGTTGTTCTGCCACACACTGAATGCTTTTAGAATGCTATTAAACATGTTATTAAGGTGCATACGTCTTCTTACACATATTTCACATATGCTTTCTCTCATTTGCTCAATGAGTCATCACTGTGTGATCATTTGAAGAGCAACTCATATTTGTATTCATTTGCATGTAAATGAAATTCACAGTGCTGCTAGTACTAACAGAGCCAGCAGGTGGCAGTAGACGATCTAACATTTCGATGTGCACCATATCAATGTTTTAGGATACCTAATGTGAATGACTTCTAAACGCTGTTTTCATTCCTCACTTTTGAGCTTCAGTCATACTGTACACACCAAAAAATTCACCAGGTCCATGTGCCCCTGGTCCAGTAATCCTTTCTTGACATGGTTAATAAAGAAGAATCAATCTGCTGAGAAAAAATGTATGTGATATGTCTTACTAAACAAAAGCAGATTGAAAGATACACCAAATAATATTTTGAGCATCTTTAGATCTTTATTCTAGCCATGGCCGTAGCCAGGCTTAGAAAATTAGTGAAGTCCAGGGGGTTTCTATAATAATAAAAATTATAGAATTTTGCTATAATTATCTCTATAAATACAAAGTAAATATTATAATAACCCCCTGGACTTCACTAATTTTCAAAGCCTGGCTACGGCCATTTTTTTTATATATATCCTATTTATTGCATCAAAGTTTGTTAATACTATATTTATGTGGTGGATAATTTTATCAGTTGTTTATTATTCATATTGCCCACCAATATGTAGTAGTAGCCATTAAAGAAAACATATTTTGTGTCAAATGTATATTTAAATATTGCAATGAACTATTTATTTAACATTTATTAGTTGATTAGGAAAATAGACACTGTGTAAGTAATACACATGACCGATATGAAAGTGAGAGTGAAAGAGTGAAAAGCCACAAATGTCGGAAGATGGAGTTGGTCAGATAACATTTTTGAACACTTCATTTGACTTTGTATATTTTGGAAATCTTTTCAATTAAAGTAATCTTCTTTTCACTTTACTATGTAGGCCCAATAATATTCAAAATTATTAACAATCATTAACCAGATAAACATCACAAACCACTTTCATCCTCTTAGCAAGTGAACTCACATTTAATAAAGTCTGGGTCATTTTTTTTTTTTTTTTTTTTTTTGCATAGTTTTTTCATAATGTCTGATAATGGGGTCATGTCTGCCACACTTGTCCACACTCTGATATGCATAATATGGCTGCCAAGTGACAGATATTGGTAGGATTTTCTATTTTTCCTTGTTAAGCACAGTTATTTTTCTTAACTATGCAAAATTATATGGTTAGCAGCATATGGTATTGGCTTTTGTTTTCCCTGCTCTCCATAACACTTGAAGAACAAAACTGCCACCCATTTTTGGGTCACGACCCACCAGTTAAGAGCAACTAAAGTCAAATGTTCTGCCTCTCTATAACAAATGCAGGTTGATACAAGAACTACTGACAATAAACCTTTATTTTACAGTTTTCTTATTTTTTTTATGTAAGTCTGGTTGAACAGGGGGTCACGGCAGCATTCAATCACTAAAATCCATTGCCTGAAAAGAACATCCTACAATATGAGCACTCGAATCCAAACACAGGACCAATCTGGTGTACTTGACCAGATTCAAATGCACAAATGTCTTGAAAAATTGCATTTTCATTCATCATAACCACGCCCCTTTTCATAAAAGTGCAGTTATGAAAGCAAAAGCTACTTCAAGTCAGGTCTTTGTAGCCCTCTTAAAGTCTTGGAGGCTTTCAAACAGCAGCTATGTTGTTGTTGTTTTTTACCTACTTCCTTGTTGTTCTCACTCAAATCCTCACAAATGCACATATGTGCTTTAATTAATGAGATGTTTTGGAATCAATCCCTACGATCTTAAGTCTGATCAGACAGGCACAGAAGTCATGTCTCTCAAGAGTTTCCAGTCATTCTTTAGTTTTCCCAAATGCCCTCTCATCTATCCTCACACGGCTCTACCCCTGAGACCCAGCAGGCTTTTAGCATTACAGCAAGCTTTGGAGAAAATGTGAGAGCTTGGTGATCTGGTTGCTTGTCAGATTGTATGATGTGACCTCGGAGAAATTGAGGGCAAAAGCCAAGGCTCATCAACAGTCTATGTAAGGCTATGCAGTATATATCTTTGCAGACAGTTGTCATGTTTGATTGTGCTGACTATGCATTTTACATCAGCAGCCTCTCAGTGTCACATGATGACATTCTCATTTACACACTAAATTTAATTGTTCTGAATCTGCACAAAACCAATCAAGCCCCTGTGCTAATGCTTGCAATTAAAAAAAAACAAATTATTATTAAAGATAAAAGGTTTGGACTATGGATGTTGGTTTTCTGCCTCGTAGTAAAAAAAAGCAAGTGTGAGATAGTTTAAAATAGAAATTAGATAAAGTTACAATAATAAGAAACAATGTAATAATTGTGAGACATACTGTAAAGACACATTGCACAATATAAGGCCACAATGTGACGAGTTCAAGACATACTGTAAAGTCAAAATTACAAGATATAAAGTTACATTGTGATATAAAGGTCACACAGATTAAAAAAAAAATAACAACTGTGAGAAAAGGGCAGTTATAAGAGACAAGTAAAATATTTGAAGATATATCCATGAAGTTATAAGAAAATGGGTCACAGTTGTGATATGTTAACAATGTAAACTGTTGCACATTGTAATGTCTGTCACAATTAGATTTTATTGCAAGAGAGATAGAGTTGTAAGATTTAAAGTCAGCTATGTGAAAATCACAACTGCAAGATATAAAGTCTAATTACAAGATATAATCACAATGAGAGATATAAAGTCAGTTATAAGAAGCGAAGTTACAACTGCAAGATATTTACAATTGTAAAGTGTTGCCAATTGTTAAGTCACACTGAGAAATATAAAGGAACTTATGAGAGAATAAGAATTGTAAGGTAAAGCCATATTACAAGATAAAAAGTCACACTTGTGAGATATAAAGTCAGTTATGAGAAACCAAGTGTCAATTGCAAGATATAAAGTCAGTTATAAGAAATAGATTAGCAATTGTGAGATGTTAATAACTGTAAACTGTAAATTGTTTTAAATTGTAAAGTCACATTGTGACCGCATGTCAACAGAAAATAAAGTCACAATGAGATAAAAGTCAAACAGATAGTCACACTGTGAGATACAAGTCAGTTATGAAAAAAAAGTTCCAATTGTCAGAGATAGTCACATTACAAGATATGAAGTCAGTTACGATAAAGTTGCAATTGTGACATCTACTCAAATTACAAATTATAGTCACATTGCGAGTTAAAAGTCACAACGTGAGAGAAAAAAAAATCATATTTACATGTCGGAATTGCAAATCCGTCATGGCACGAGTGCAATTGTCTTTTAAAGGGAATGGAAGATGAGACTCCGATTGGTTTATTGCACGTTACACCCAAAAAACACCCATTACTCATTAAGAGTATAGGGACAACCCGTTTAGACCAACCATTTTTTCGTTGTTAAAATAGCAAAAGTGGATTTGGACACGTCTCGAGTGCACCTGCGCCATGCGCTTTTTGCATTTAGATCGTTAAAATAGGGCCCATAAAGTCAAACTGTGTGACAACCGTCAATTATGAAAAAGACAATTGTGAGATATAAAGTCATGTTGTGAGATATAAAATGTAATACTGTAAGATATAAGCTCAGATAAAAGAAACAAAGTTTCAATTGCAAAACATAAAGTCACATTGTGAGATATAAAGTTATTGTTAACTGTTGACTGCTCATGTTTCAGAGTGAAGTCAAGGTAATTTTGCAATAAGATGATAATTTAAAGGGAACTTTCATTAACAAGAGATGTTGTTCCACTACAAAATAAATGATTTGCAATTCCAGAAATGTGACAAAAATCAGTGTGAATGTAAGCTGACCAAATGAGTGGGTGAAGTACGTTCAGTGAAAAGTTTGAGAATTCGATTTTCTGCCTATGCGTGTTTGGTGTTTCCTCTCTCTCTTACCCTTGAATCAGTCTCCTCACACACAAACAAATGTGATAAGTCTAGTTGAGTAATGTGATCAGCGTACGTTTTTTTGTAAGCGTTGATTACAAACCCACAATTGTTAATTCATCATTAAGCATTACATCTCTCCACAAACAGAATGGGCTTACTGTGTACACAATTATAAGATCAACTGATGATGTAATGAGCTAAATAACACACACACACACACACACACACTCAGCTTCAGCAATCAGCATTTGATGGGATTTGAGATTAAGTTCCTCCAGCTCAGAATTGAATGAACAGTTCAGTTCAGTGTATGCATGAAGTCAAGCAATCAAACTTAAACAGGTTAGTAAAGGTTAGTGAACATTGACTATTTTAACACCAGACAGCAGCTTTCAAGGCTTCGGGACTCTTAAAAATGATAATTTTTATAACTTTTTCAGTGTATAGGCCTTTGCTAAGAAGTTGTATTCAATAATTATAATTATAATGATAATGCTTGACCAGAAATTTCAGCAAAACCTACGTTGGTTTGGAGGCCTCTGCCTGGTCGGTCTGAAGTTTCTGTCCGCCTTCCACTTCCATGGTGCAGTAAACAATCCGGTTTGGTGCTAAAGACTTTAGACCCTGTACCTCCATAATCACCACCTGTGGGGAAAAAAAGAAGACAACTAAAAAGACAACTCCTAAAAATGTGTGAAACGTTATTCAATCACATAGTCTGTAACACCAAAACCAGTTTGGTATTTTGTAAGATGTAGACAATGCCTTTTCTAAAAATAAACTGACCGTACAACAATAAAAGAAACAAACATTAACAAATATTGTAAATATTGTACAAAATAGTCAAAAATTTTTTTACGACACATTATTTTTAATAGAGATCCTAAATTGTGTCTGGTAAAAAAAAAAAAAGAAAAAAAAAAGAAGTCACCTAAAGAGTCACAATATAATTGGCTCATTACTCAATTATATAATGTTCAGCTATAATGCTTGTAAATAGTCTGCAAACCTGCATAAATGAATCAAAATGGTAGAAAGGGACGTATTACAGACAAAACAATTCACAACTTTGAATCATTTTGAAACTGAATACATAAAACTAGGATCAGGGTAAAAGCGAGATTCAAACTGATGTGAGATGTGTCAGATAAAGCTGTCATCACCTAGGTATCAGTGACAAGTTGTACGTGTTGAACAAGGAGAATGTGTTGTTATCACACAACATACATCACATGGTTTTACTGCCCTCTTCTTCAGGGAATATCTCCTCTCAGATCCTGTCACTTGATTAAAGCTAGATTTATAGCAGGCTGTCAGTGCCACTCAGGATTTTCTGTCTGGTTTGTGATAAGTAAGACTTGTCTACACACACACACACACACACACACACACACAGAAAGAGACTATCTACTGCTCATAAATTTAGAATTTGCCTGTCCTCTTTTGAACCTGCATGATGAACAGAATGTGACATTTTCGATTTGTTGCTTTCTGCAAATCAAGGAACAATATATTGCTAATCAACCAACATGGCCTGTATTATTTGATGTTGATATGCAACATGCATTGCGTTAGCAGCGCAAAAGGTTGTGGGTTTAATTCCCAGGTAACACACATACTGTTAAAAAACAGTGTTAAAAATGCCTGCTAAATGTAAAATGTAAACGTAATTGTCAAGCCTGTGATGAATGTCAAGACCATCAAAGATTCAATTATTTCATCTGGACATTGTTGTGTTCTGATGATCAGATCAATTTTTATCAAATCACAAGCTACAACAAAATGATGCTGAATAGGAAAAAGACAATGTTGCATTTGCTTCATATGCCCATATATCAGTAAATTCTTTGATATAAATTATATTTTATTTTCTTAAGTGTGGGCAATGAGATGTGGTATTCTGGAAAGCTTAGTGTTCTAAAGCAAAGCTAAAAATAATGGGTAGGACAAATGTTTGAAAAAAAAAAGTTTTATACAATATTACTTGAAATACTGAAACTGTACGAAGCTGCAACATTTGAATTATCAGCCAAGATCTTTAACCACTTGGTAACAGCCCAAATACTGAACACTGATCTTTCATACATGCTGCATTTTACTCTTAAACCCTATTCAGATGGAGAATTTTGTGTCTCAGAGGTGTAAACTCATGTATGAATTTTACTCATGTACGAATAAAATGTCTGTGTTTTTCAAAACCAAACAAAAAAACACAGAGAGAATTACGTAATTACCTAAATTTGTTTTTCTCAGTGGTCCTTTGAGAAATCTAACAATATCTCAACTGGAATATCTGAGTATATGCAAGTATATTATTTTCTTTTCTCTTCTCTTTTTTCTTTTTTTTTCTTTTTGATTCACCTGAATTATACCTAAATTTAAATGAAGACAAAGAAAAAATTTTATCAACAAGGAGAGTCTGATAAAGAAATGACTTGCAGTGCCCAGAGATGTTCAGAAAATTAATCCAATCCAAATGGTTATTTAGAGTGGCAAGAGGTTTTATAACCATAACCTAATTTGATCCAATTAAGAAAGTTAAGCAAGAAGAAGTACCTCCAGTGTGAAAGACAAAACTACGTCAGACTTGGAGAGCTGATTCTCGTCCTCCTGGCCCATGTCCATGATGGAGGTGTTATGGCCTCTCTTGAGCTTCTGCAGTTTAAAATCTCCTCCTTTTGACACCGGCATGCTCTCCAGATTAGCCATCAGCAGGTTCACTGATGACTTCAGCTCCTCAATGTACATGGCCTCCATGTCCCTGGACACAAACTTAGGGAACCTGCCAGCCTATTCAATGAGTTAGAGACAAACAACTGTGACCAAGAGGGACAAGACAGGATATTGGGACATTTGGGTCTTAGGATAGGCTAGTCTATAAACCTGAAAATTACAGTATGCTTCATGTGTAATTGTTTAAAATGGGATTACTTACTTTTGTGAACTGATCAGCCATTTGGAGTCTTCCATCCAGCTCTCTTCTGATCTGGGCAGCCTGTTCATCAGGATTATCCAACTGTAAGACAAAGACATTTCAATGCATTTATACTGACATCCCAATCACTCTTCATTCCTGACACAAGATCAACCAACATCTGATCTTCATAATAAATAGTGCCAAAATATCTCATAATTTTTGTCATACCAACCATGCCAAATAAACCTCAATCAAACTGTGTTTAATATTTAATGCCTGCACATGGCTTTCTGCAAGCTTTCATCCAATACATGCACAGCTCTGTCCATTTGACAGCCCAGGGCTGTTATTAGATTAGGGACCAAAGAAGATCAGCCATTTGTAATGCTACATTTTTCAAAATCAACTTCTTCTATGTTTGCCTGAGGGTGAGTAATTTTTCATTTTTGGGTGATCTATTCTTTTTAGCTAACACTGAGCTCTCCAAGCTAGAAAAATCATTCTAGCTAAGAATAGAACAGACCTCATAATTTCTTTAATTAGCTATGTATTTCCATCATTCAAAGCCCAGTCTAATAATGAAACTATCAGCTGACGCCCTGAATCTTTCAAAATGTTGATGCAAAAGTCAAACAGCACAACAAACTTGTTGGTTTACAATTCCGGACCAGGAGAAACAACACCAACGGATGCATTGGTAAAACTTTGGAATAGGGAACAAAAATGTACTATTAAAGGTCCTATGACATGAAAATTTCACTTTCTGAGGATTTTTAACATTAATATGACTTCCCCTAGCCTGTATATGGTCCCTAAGTTTCTAGAAATTTGAATCGGTGTAAATTGAGATTTTTCTATCTTTCTCTGCCTTTGAGAAAATGGAAGCTCAAACGGGCTGATCTTGAATCTCCTCGTTGTGACGTTTCAACGAGAATTGTTACCTCCCCTTTCTCTGCTTTGCCCGCCCAAATATTTACATATAATTCAGTCGCAATGTCAGCACAGGTGTTTCAAACAGACTTTTATGATATGGATTCGACGGCACTGGCACAAACAGTGAGTAACAGTGTTCATTAATGCCTGATCTGTGATCAGTGATTTCTCATGGGTAGCTAATCATTCAAGTTCACACAGACTTTCTTTCTAAATCGTTTAATACTGTTTATGCATCAGTGAATCAAGCCAGTGACTAAACGATCAACTTCACGTTGTTTCTCTTAGTAGCATGAAACAAATCTGTGATTTAACTACAGAGAGCGATCAAAGAACGCTCGCTTTTTTCCGGAGCTGTTACACATCGCGAGTATATCTGCACACTTGCCCAAACTGCCGTTACAATGAATGACGCTGTTATGCTGCACAACGGAGCTCTTACTGTATTCATGTGTTTGCTGTTAGCTGTGGTGAAAGCATTTTGTGAGAGAAAACGTGATGCAATAATGACGAGATCACTGCATCCACGCGATAAACAGACTCTGTCTACTCAATGCTCATCACTGCAGCCGATGGGGAAAAGATCGAAAAAATAATTATATAATCAACACTTCCACGATTCGTTAATCTCGACAGCTGTAATAGTAAAATATATATATATATATATTAGGGGTGTAACGGTTCACAAAATTCACGGTTCGGTTCGGTTCAATACACTGATGTCACGGTTTGGTTCGGTACGGTTCGGTACGTTTTAGATACAGCAAAAAGAAAAAATTGGCAGATAAATTTCCTTGATTTTTTAAAAAATGTTTTATTTATTAAAACTAACAAAGTATGTGTTTTTTTTACATTGAACAATGATGGAGCTATTCTTTACCCATCTTCTATGGTGTTTTCTTAGCAGCATACTGTATAAAACAAAAATAGCTCCTTATAAAAATTTTTTTAAAAATTAAATGTAATATTGTTGTAGTGGTTATGAACAAATACAAAGATGTAACTCTTTTTATATGGAACTCTATAACTCTTTATATTTAGTGTGTTTTTACTCAATTGGTTCTCTATTT
Organism: Carassius gibelio; assembly: GCF_023724105.1. Taxonomy (NCBI): domain Eukaryota; kingdom Metazoa; phylum Chordata; class Actinopteri; order Cypriniformes; family Cyprinidae; genus Carassius; species Carassius gibelio. Next base: position 13,099,091 of record NC_068381.1, read on the forward strand.
GGGCTTATGTTTTTTGGAACAAAGCAGGAATTACGGTCTGTCTGAAATGGGCTCGTGAAGGAATATTGTAATGGGGCTCAATTACATTAAGCATGTTCTTAAAACCTGCGTTTTCCACTACAGAGTAAGGTCTCATATCCGCGGCTATAACGTAAATGCACCATTCGCTGCGGTGATGTCCGTATACGGAGCCCGGGACGTCACCTGTAGGAGAAAAAAAATCAATCCGTGACGACGGTTTTGCAATCCGTCCCCTCAGTTTATAAACCGTACTCACGAATTCATAAACTGTTCACTCGATTTAACAAATCGTGCCCACGGATTAACAAACCATGCCCACGAATTTCCAATCCGTGCACTTAGATTTTGTAAACCGTACCCTCGTTTTTTGAATCCGTACCCACGAATTCATAATCCGTGCGCACGCTTTCGCAATCCGTTCCCCCGTACTCACGGATTCATGCAGCAAACTCCTACGTGTTAACATACAGTTTTATTGAATATTATTATGTGGAATAGGTTTACAGCAAAGTGTCTTAAGTGATTCTCTATCAAGTGTAGTACGAAGTGGAATACAAAGATTTAATAAGAAAGATGCGCATTAAAATCTTGTTCAATTGCTGATAATCTATAATAGCACTTGATTATTATTGTGCAATAAACCTGGCATTGTGACTGACTCTGGAGTAATTTTTTCCTCTTTTGTAAGTTATTTTGGATAAAAGATTCTTATGCATAACCTGTTTAATAATATATAATAATGATACAAATAAAAATAAAGTTATTTTTTATAATTTTAATTTGTAGGCTAAATAAATGAGTACAAGACAGTAAAAATATTTGTCATAAAATAATTTGTGAATTGCTTTATTTTTAAATAACCTTTGGACAGTTTTGGAAATGCTTGTGTACAATTCTTTCTTAACATGAAGACTTATTTTTGTGATTTTATTATACTAAGCTCCACTCACCTCACCCCACCTGCCGGAGTTAGATGCATGTTTCACTGTTAAGTGTAAAATGCGTGTCAGTTTTCAAATCCGAGGGAACGGATTGCGAAAGCGTGCGCACGGATTATGAATTCGTGGGTACGGATTCAAAAACCGAGGGTACGGTTTATCTAAACGCACGGACTGGGAATTCGTGGGCACGGTTTGTTAATCCTCGGTACGATTTGTTAAACCGAGTGAACAGTTTATTAATTCATGAGCACGGTTTATAAACTGAGGGGACGGATTGCAAAACCGTCGCCACGGATTGATGTTTTTTCTCTCCTACAGGTGACGTGCGGGGCTCCGTACCGAGCCTTCAGCGCGTACTGAGTGAGCGAGCGCCTGACTGAGTAGCCTAACATAAACATATAAGTTGGTGTTTTTTTTTCTTCGGGGGTGTCAGGGGCATTGCCTGTTACGACGTTTGGGTTATTGGGCTACCTTGTTGAACGCATAACATTATATTTCACACACCTTTTTTATTTTCCAAATTTAATTAATTAGTCCAACGAACCGTTCGGTACATAATGCGTACCGCGTACCGAACCGAAAGCCTCGTACCGAACGGTTCAATACGAATACGCGTATCGTTACACCCCTAATATATATATATATACATATTTGAGAGGGGTTTCACATGTAATTTGCATTTCGAATGCAAAGATGTCAGCCAATCACAACAGTTGTCGTTTACTCAGCGTCTCACAGCAGACACGCCCCTTCAAACAGAGCATTCAAGCCAGAGGGCTAATGTCAGGATATAAAAATGCTTTTTATTTCTAAATTTTAAATGTAAAAATCATACTAACAATATAAATACACCTAAGGAAACATTAAAAAGCATTTAAAGAAAAGGAAATAATCCATGTCATGGGACCTTTAACTAAGAGTTTTGCCTGAAAAAAAAAAAAACTCTGCTAATTTGCTGCTTATTAATAGTTAGTAAGGTAGTTGTTTAGTTTAGGTATGGTGTAGAATTAAGCGATCTAAAATAAATTCATGCAGAACAAGGTATTAATATGTGATTTATAATAAGCAACTGGTTAATAGTGAGAATTGGTCATTAAAATAAAATGTTGCCGATGCATCTTTAAATTCCCAGTATGTTCTGTACAAAAGGGTTCTGGACTAAAGGTGAGTTCAGAGCCTTATGTTGGAAGAACTGGCCAGTCAGTTGCTTGGTTGGGTGGAGGACCATCTGGACAGGCTGTGGCCATGGTGTCCCCGTTCCTGACTCCAGCTGGGCCAAATTCAGTACTCATATAGCTACAAACACCTACACCCTTCCATGAGGATTCCTACAAGCAAGTAAACACACACACACAAACCAATGCACTTGCCACATACACATTGATCACACAGAACAATGAAACACAATTAAAACACATGCTCCCATTACACACGCATGAATTCACGTGCCCATGAAGTTCTGTCCCACACATACATTATATGAACACACACTCAACTGCAATGTGCCAATATGTGGTTGTTTTTATAATGAAATGCTTAATGTTAATGCATAATAACAGGATGGGTGTCCAAGACACAGATAAAGCCTAATCTTCAATATACAATAATACTTTCCACAGAGAATGCAACTGTGATATGACTGCTAGTCTGACAATTTCAGGTTTATAAGATGATGTTGTTCAAAACCAAAGTCAATGAGGTCCTAATCATGATATTAATAAAATGTGGCAGAAAATCTGGCACATATTATAGTTGATTCTGCAACAAAAAAAAATTCAACACAGAAATAACAAAGCAAGTATATACACTACGATACAAAAGTTTGGGTTTGGTAAGTATTTTTTATATTTTCTAATAAGTCTCTTACTCTCAACAAGGTTGCATTTATTTGCTTAAAAATACAGTAAAACAATAATATTACAGATTAAAACAACTGGTTTCTATTTTAATTCATTTTCAAATGTAATTTATTGCTGTATTGGCATAGCTGAATGTTCAGCAGCCATTACTAGAGTTTTGGCTGTTCAAGAAACACTTCTTATTATCACCAATGTTGAAAACATAAAATAATAATAATAATAATAATAATAATAAATTGTGGAAACTGTAAGAATTATTTTCATGACTCTTTAATTTTCCAATTAAAATAACTAGAATTAGAAATATTTTACATGATATGTGTCATTTTGACCAATTTGATGGATGCTTGTTAAATAAAAGTATTAATTTTCTTTAAAAATAAAAATAAATAATAACAACAACCCCAAACTTTGGAAAAGTAGAAAAGTAGAAAGTTAATTTTGCTAACTTGAAGACACTAGTCTGACTGCTATACTGTACACTTTTTTTTTTAAATTATTATTATTATGACACAATGCCACAAACTTCAGCATATCCAATAAACCTTTTCTCAGAAGCCTTTATTTTAACAGCCTAATAACAATTAATGAAATTAAAAACAATTGTTGTCACCCATATACAATTTTTATTAGATTGAGAAAATCCAAAAATGACATAGTTTTTGTGTTGTCAACTGCCTTTTAAAAAATCTTTGGGAACGTTAGTGGAAACTTTTTTTCTTGTAGCTCCATTAACTACTTATAAATTTACTTCTGAAAAAAAAATACACTTAGTAAATAAAAAAAAAATTACAAAATACATTCCATTGAAATATTTAATTCTATGTATCAAACAAATCTGACTTGACCACTACCCAATGATTCAACTTTCCCTAAATGGCATTTTTGAGTGTGGTCACAAACATGCTAACAGTGATATTAGCTTTTCAAGCTGAGACCAAGCAGCACAGCATGGTTATTCTCCTGCTGCTCTGGTAGACTGAGCCAGTCAATGTTAAAGATGAATCAACATTCAGTCTTTCTCACAAATGCCTCACGTCACTGCTCCTCTTTCACTGTGTTGACATCGCTGTGACAAACCTGCTAACATAAAAGAAACTGCCACCACAATCATTTAACTGCTCTGTGAGACTTTTAATTAGTTCTCAATTTAGATATCTGCTCTTGCAATTAAAGTGAAAATGAATGTAAACCAGATGTATGGCATTGTTGTAAGCAATCAATGGTTCTATTGTGAAATCTTTGATACCTTTGGAATTTATAGAGGCTATTATCAAGTCAATTGAGCTTGATAAATGTAAAAGATGGAACACTTCATAACTTTATTGAGATTTTCATGTACCAGCAAGGAAGCAACCTGTGATGTCACTGCCTGATGATAATCTGATTTGGTGCAAACAAGACATGTGTAATTAAATTAGTGTACTTGATCTAAGCCAGCCAAGACAGAAAGATTGTCTGGCCTGTGTGTGTGTGTGTGTGTGTGTGTGTGTGTGTGTGTGTGTGTGTGTGTGTGTGTGTGTGTGTGTCGTGATAAAAAGTTGAGACCAACTGAAAACTGTTCTCTCTAAAGCGCAATTAGTTTATTACATATGAAAATTATTATAATCAGTGGCTTCTCCTAGTTTTCTTAGATATATACAGTATAGTGCCAGTTTTCAGGAAGTGAAGATTTTGTTCTCTTTGATTCATTGGAATGGCAAATATTTTTGAGTGGGCCAAAATTCCTCCACAGTTGGGAAAGGCTCACTGCCAGTTAATGCAAAAAATATATATTGCAGTTGTTGCTGCCAAGGGTGGCAGAACCAATTAATAGGTTTAGGGGGCAATTACTTTTTCACATAGGGCCAGGCAAGTTTGGACAGCATTTTTCCCTTAAAAAAATGAAGGTCATCATTTAAAAACTGCTTTTTGTATTTACTTGGGTTATCTTTGTGTAATATTAAAATGTGCTTGATGATCTGAATTATTTAAATTGTGACAAATATGAAAGAAAATAAAAATACTTTTTATACAGCACTGTATGTCTGACACAGAGTCAACAACACTTACAGCATCAGACTCCTATAGTCTGCCCACTTGTTCACAGTCACCAGAGTTCTGATCGCCTGCACCTGTCACATCCAATCAGCACAGACTATATTAACCGCTCACCTCAATTAACTGTCGTCTGGTCTCGTTGTTCCTTCCTGGATGCTAACCGACCACTTAACTGCATGTCTTACCTGTCTTTTCTTCTTCCGTTCAATATTCATCTGCATCAAACCTCCGGATCTGGCTCACCAACACCAGTTCATCAAATTCTACCTTTACAGATGTTATTCTAATAAATTTCATCTCATTCAATCTACTTCACAAGCTTTATCTCCTAAGGAAACATTGTCCTCAAGTTCACTGTGTTCACTCCATACTGGGAAAAATGCTGGCCTGTGATGTGCAACAATGGAGTGAGAACTTAGAGTCCTGACACCTCCAATCCACAAGAGATTTCTCCAGAATACCAGGCGTTCCAGGATGTCTTCAGTAAGCCACTGGCAACCAAAGTACCACCACATCGGCCATGGAACTATGCGATTGACCTGCTGCCTGGGGCTTCATTACCATGTGGTAAAGTCTACTCGTTGTCCATTCTGGATCAAAATGCCATGGAGGAGTACGTTGCGGAGGCTCTCAAGCAAGAATTCATCCATCCATCCACTTTCACTGCTGCTTAAAGTTTCTTTTCATTGGAAACCTGCATCGACTACTGTGCTCTCAACTCCCAGATGGTCAAGTTCTGGTACACTCTTCCTCTGGTCCCAGAATCCCTGGAGCAGTTACTGGGAGCATGTATCTTCATAACACATGCCACTAAAAATATCTCGTCGCACCCTCATTCTTCTATGGATTTATGAAATAAGGTGTTCTGGGAGTTCCTACATCGTTTTGTCTACATCAGGGTTCTGAACCCTATAACATCAAAAGAGCCATTTGTGCCCCTTTTACACTGAATAAAATTCAAGTGGAGCCACAAAACCTATTTGATCTCTTAAAATGAAGATAACACAGCATATAGTTTTTTATTCAGTTTTGTTACAGAGCAGAGACATAGCAATCATTTTAGAGGTGAGGGGGACAGAAATGTCAAATATTCACATTGTTTTGGATAGGAATAAAACGTATCCAAAACGAAGTGACTATCTTGTTTCTTTTAAATTTTAATCAAGGCACTGGACCTAGAAGACATCTACATGGACACACTTGCCCAAAAAAGTGCAGGGGAAGAGTTTAGGTTTTATTAAAAGTTGGGGGAATATGTCCCCCGCATATTCAATGCCAATGCTACAGGGAACCACTCAGGAGGGGTGAAAGAGCATCTGCAAACTGCTGGCAATCAAACTTGCCTTTGAGTGGTGACATTAACTGGAGGGAGCTAAACATCCTTATGAGGTCATCACTAACCAATGCAATTTTGAGTATTTCCGGGAAGCCTAAAGACTAAACACCCTTCAATTTTGCTGGGCTCTCTTTTTCACCAGATTCAATTTCACTGTGACTTACTGGCCAGGGAATAAAAAAAGAAAGTGGACACATATCTACCACCCTGACTCAGAGACAACTCCTCTGGAACCTATTCTCCCTCCAGCCATCACTGTCAGCCCAATTGAGTGGTCCATTGATGAAAAGACCCTCATGGTCTTAGCTCATCACCCGGCTCTGGACACCCAGGGAGCCAGCAAACCTTCTCGGCCAATATGGTCCAGGACATCTCACACTTCGTCTAGGGATGTTCAGTCTGTGCAATATCCAAGGTCCCTCTCCACCTACCTAAGGAAAGCTAGACACCCTTCCTGAACCTAACAGGCCATGGTCACACATTGGAAATGATTTTATCACAGATTTACTTTCTGTGAAGGGAAGTCATGGCCTAATGGTTAGAGAGTCGGACTAGCAATCGAAACGTTGTGAGTTCGAGTCTCGGGCCAGCAGGAATTGTGGGTGGGGGGAGTGCATGTACAGTTCTCTTTCCACCTTCAATACGATGACTTAGGTGCCCTTGAGCAAGGCACCGAACCCCCAATTTCTCCCCGGGCACCGCAGCATGGCTACCCACTGCTCTGGGTGTGTGTGTTCACTGCTCTGGGTGTGTGCACTTCGGATGGGTTAAATGCAGAGCACAAATTCTGAGTATGGGTCACCATACTTGGCTGAATGTCACGTCACTATTCTTCAGATACTCACGTTTCCTCATCATTGTAGAGCACTTCTCCAAAGCTTGCAAGTTGATTCCTTTGAAAGTACGACCTACTGCCTTTAAAACTGCTGAAACCTTCTTCCAGCAAAACCACATGGTGGTCAGTGTGCACGTGAACTGAAATCCACGTAAGTGGTAAGTGTGCACGCAAGACTCTGCACACTTTCTGAAATCCATGTAAGTGGTAAGTGTGCACGCAAGATTCTGCGCACTTTCTGAAATCCTGCATGGTAGGGGTTACGCGCTCTGCTTCGTTTCCTTTCTTAAGATGATTAGCACTGGGTTCCTTGGGCTTCATTCAACCAGTGTGTATTTGGTATACACCTCAAGCATCGCTTCCTTCAACATGAGGGGCTGTGTAGGCAATTCTCGTGGTAGTTTAGCAGCGCTCCCCTTTTCCAAAGAAAAAGGGTCGCCTATGAGCATGCTGCTCGGAGCTCGGAGTCCTCCTCTCATTGGAGACTGAATTCTCGTTTTTTTCATCAGAGCGCTCCAGTACTATATACTGTTTTTGAGACGCACTGTGAGAGCAGACATCCTGCTGAGGCAGGGGCTGAGGCTCGGGGAATGGCGCCTTCACACCAAGGTGATGAAGCAGAGATGGAGAGGTTGGCCAGACTTGGGTGGAACGGTTTTGCGGCTCGAGAGAGCATCGCACTATCCCCTCTGGCTTCCTCTGACTCATCCAGCTCCATTGGTATTGCCATGGTACAGGCGTGGCCGAGGCTTCATCTGTACATTTCTTCCTCCAATTGCTCTGCTCTGCTCTGCTCTGTAGCCCTTGTGTGACAGGCAAGACTTGGTAGAAGAAAGTGCTAGGTTCTTAGCCGTATCCCTTTAAAGGAATCTTTCGTGATTCCAAGCCTTCAGCTCTACCTCGGGCCAAGGCCCTACAGGTAAGTTGGGTATGTAGCTTAGGCCTTTGGCCATAAGGGATAATGTCATAGACAGCTGTGACGTCTCAGTGAGTCACTGTGTTTTTGTCTGAGATGCAGGTGATTGGAAGATTGGATGATGTGGTGTTGCACCTGCACTGAATCAACGCTCTGTTAAAAGGACTTGTTTGAACTGCTGGAGGAGAGAGATTTGGTGCTTGTTGGTGTGGTCTGCCTTTCATGGAGCTACCAGGGTTCTCGAGGGTTATGGGGTTTGCAGGAGACCACTGCTTGAGGAGTTTTTGTATGATCCGCCTTTCCTAGATCGGATTTTGGACATCATCTTTCGTTGGTTATATTTTGTTACATTTGTATCACTTACATGCATGCTGACACACTGACTATACACTTATACTGACTAATAAACATTTTATGTTTATTTTCTATAGTTTAATAAATGTTTGTTTTTGCAAATTAAGTGGTTGTGTGGCGTCTCCCTGATTTTGTTGCGTTCCTTGCCGAGGAACCGTAACACAGCCATCTAACCATCCCAGGGGCGACTCCCGATGAAATGGTAGAGTTGGTACTTAGTGTTTGCCATGATTCTGGCCTACACTCCCCTCAGCATGGCGGCGTAGGTATACTGTTCCCCATAGTGTCCCCTAAGAGGATACAGTTCAAAGTTCCCTTGACAGGGAATGTCTCAGGTTACGAATGTAACCATGGTTCCCTGAGAGGGAACGAGACACTGCGTCCTCTAGCTCCCTGCCATGCTTCGGACGCAAGCATCACGAAGGAGATAAGTGACGTGTCCTACGGGCGCGTATTTATAGTCGCGACGGTAGTGACGTCAGAGGCTGTCACCGGCCAACACGTTGGTGTTTTTCAAAGTATGCTTCATACACGGGTCACGACGAGGTGTTCCTCATAGTGTCCCCTAAGAGGACGCAGTGTCTCTTTCCCTCTCAGGGAACCATGGTTACATTCGTAACCTGAGACGTTTTTCCTTTTTTATATTTCTATTTAGCTTTATTTGACTAATCTTTATTATTATTATTATTATTATTATTATAGTATTTTTACATAACAAACATATTTATTTCAGTTAGTTGCAAGTTTAGGAACAGTTTTAATCTCATTTGTTAATGTTTTTAAGTTTAGATTTTTTTATGTACTATAGTGTTTTTATTTTATTTTAGCTTTATTTCATTTACAGAAAACAATTTTTAATAGCTTTAGTTTTATGTTTTATGTTTTTTTTGTTAACAATACCAACACTAGTCATCTGTCAAGAAAATAATTCATGAGATGGGATAAACCATGGATGAATCTGAATGCAGCAAACAATAATGCTATATGTCAAGATGCAACAACTGACTTTTTATATGTAGCTTCCATTGTAGGGACTGACATACAATTCAAAAAATATTATTGCAATTATTTGTCATCAGTGTACCATAGCACTGCCACAGTATTTTGTAGCACATTGACAACACAGTCCCTCTCTCCAGGGATAAACCTAAAATGACCTGCTGTTTCACGTTATCAATTGTTCAAGAGAGCTTCTTAAACTCTGGTAGTTAAATATTTAGTCTGTTTGGTGAAGTTAGTTCTGGGACAGAGACAACTCAGTGGAGCACTGATAAGCGTAGGTGTAACTGTGGTTATCATCCAACATCGCATGATGGAGAAGGCGTACAAAGCTAGCAGGGGGTGAACTTTATAGAAATCTGATTTCATGTTTTTCTGATTCCAAGGCACAGTGTTACACCCACAATAACTCTGAACAATTAAAGCAAAGTCATAGAGAGTTTTAGTGTACACATCTCTGCAACCACAATCTTTCACAAACCAGTGGAAAAAGTAAAGGTCTCTGCTCTTTCAACCACTAGGCAGCGAAAGTCTAGGTTAGTTTTTACCTTTATCACATATAGAAAATGGAGAGATGGGCAATAGTCAAATCAATGGAAAATATAATTGAACCAATATTCCAATTTCAGCAAGTTTTTGAGAGTCACTATTACAAGCTGAGAAAAACCAACAGAGGAAGGGAAGCAGAGAATAGAACACTATCAGGATCTCTAAGAACCAGTAGTAGATTTAGGCACCATGCAAGGGCCCTGTGCGCCCCTGCCAATGATTCGACCAAATTATTCTAGCTTTAGCCCTTATTGCCCAGGGCTCTGCTCCTGATCAATAGTGAGGATGTGGGTAATAAGAAGTGATCCATTCTGGTACTGAGCACAGGCAGGGGTAAAGTGGATCTTGACTAGCCAAGCTCTACCATGATGAAAGAGGGGGAAATGGCTGGCGTCCACACATCAAAAATGCATGTGATGAATCCATGCATGAAGACAATTACAGAAGCATGGGTTATTGCAAGAATATGGCTATGGGCAAGAAAGCACATTATACACACACACAGAGTCTCTTGTAATACAGCCCTATCTGAATGTTTTTTAGAAGCAGTCTGCTGTTACCTTCACATCTATTTCTTTGTTTAATAAGTTTACACATTCTGCATTTCAGCATACACTGTATATACTGTCTCTTTCTCTCTCTCTCTCTGTCTCTCTCTCTCTCTCTCGAGTGCATGCTGGGGAATTGTGGGCGGAGCGTGAGTGTGTTGGAGTGAGCTCTACGTACGGTACGAGTGAGTTTTCTATCTTTTTTATCTATCTGTTGCGAGGTAAATAGTGGAAAGTTTGTAGGTGTTTGTGAGGAGCGTCGTCGGTCAGTGTGTACTGATCGCCATGGCGGCGTCTCAGCAGGCGAGTTTGGAAAGTTTAACGCGCCGGCACGGGGTTTAAGGTTGCACCTGCAGAGCGTTGTTCAGTCGAGGACTGCGTCCTTGCTGTTGCTGCTGTTGTCGGTCATGATTGCATTCTTTCTGCATCAAGAATGAATAGTGCAATAGTGATGTTTTTGAACAACGTTGACAAAGTGAATGAAGTTGTAGAAGCCGGGATTGTTGTGAATGATTCCCTCACTCCAGTCATGCCTTTGGTGCAGCCGGCAAAAAGAATAGTATTGTCAAATGTCCCGCCGTTTATTAAAAATGAAATGATTGAAAGGGAATTGTCCAGACACGGAAAGCTTGTGTCAAAAATGAAGAAAATCCCACTTGGTTGTAAATCGCCACAGCTGAAGCACGTTGTATCTTTTCGGCGACAGGTGCACATGATCTTGAATACCCAGAATGAAGAGCTTAATTTGGCAATGAAGTTTAAGATTGACGATTTTCTTTATGTTATTTTTGCTACCTCAGATTCAATGAAGTGTTTTTTTTGTGGACAAGAAGGTCACGTGATACGCGTGTGCCCTGAGAAAAATGCAGATCAGGATCACAATACAAGCGAAATGCATAATCATGCACAAACAAGCGATACAGTATCTTGTGTTGAAAAAAAAAGTGACGATCGTGAAAGTAATAAAAATGAGAGTGTGACTGCAAATGAAATTGTACATGAAAGTGATGTTTCTGAGGCCAGTAAGCAGGCTTTATTAGAGTATGCTGTGGATGTTGACATGACAGAAGATCAGAGTATTTTTAAAACACCTGTATTAAAAAGGAAAACTAAGACTAAAGCAAAAGAAAACAGGGCTAGTAAGAAAGCAACTGGAGTAGCTGTTGTTGATGTTAGCGAGGTGGACTCAGAGTCGAGTAATGTTGAAGAGTCTGTTGTGGATAGTGATTGTGAATCATCAGACTCTGTGAGTTCAGCTTCACAGCAGCGAACTGGCCGCAGCGCTTACGTTTTGGACAAAATTAAAAAGTTTCTTCAGACCACGAAAGGCATGAAAGGGGTAAATGTAGAGGATTACTTCCCAGATCGTGAGTTGTTTATAAATTCGACAAGGGCTTTAATGAAGGAGGGTGGAGCCTTCACTGAACAAGAAGTCTTTAGGTTGAGAAAAATTGTCCAGAAGTTAAAACATAATTTTTTAAACGATGAATTTGAACCAGTCTAGCTTCTCTTCTCGTTTTTTGAGATGTTTGTTACTGGTGTGCATATATTCCTTTTTTATGAGTAGGATACGACTGGGCACACTTAACTTAAATGGTGCACGGGACAGCAAGAAAAGAGCTATGCTTTATGAACTGATTGAACAAAAGAAAATTGATGTAATGATGGTTCAGGAAACTCATAGTGATGTTTTTAATGAGAATGAATGGTTAATGGAATGGGGTGGGTCGATTATTTTAAGCCACAAAAATCACTGTAGTGGTGGTTTAGCTGTACTTTTTAAGAAAAACTTTAAACCAATTTCATATGAGACAGAACATGTTGTTGGTGGACATCTAATGAAAATAACAGCAAAATTTGAAAAAATGGTTTTAGTTTTCATAAATGTGTATGCTCCTGTTGTCGGTCCTGAAAGGGTTGTCATGTTTGATAAATTAAGTAATATTCTGTCAAACTGTAAAGAGGATGAGTTCATATTTGTTGGAGGAGACTTTAATTGTACAGCAAATGATGAAATGGATAGGAACCATAAAGAGCCACATCTAGCTTCTCAACATGCTATAAGAAAGCTTCTAGAAGAGCATGATTTGTGTGATATATGGAGAACTTTAAATAATGGACAAAGGCAGTACACATGGTTGCAAACAAGAGAAAATTATATTTCTATGGCTAGACTGGATAGGTTCTATTGTTTTAAATACCATTTTAATGTTATTAAGAAATGTGAGATTCTGCCTAGTGGTTTTTCTGATCACAGCCTAGTAATCTGCAGTGTTTTCATTAGTAATATAAGGTCTAAGAGTGCCTATTGGCACTTTAACACTTCTTTGTTACAAGACAATTTTTTTAAGGATGTTTTTAGTTTTTTTTGGAAACAGTTTAGTTCCAGGAAAAAAGAGTTTTCTTCCCTACAACAATGGTGGGATCATGGAAAAAAAGAGATACAGCAACTGTGTCGTCAATACACTCTCAACGTATCCAAGGACATTTCCCAATCAATGAAAGCCTTGGAGATTGAAATAGTGGAACTTCAGAATTTGGTAGAGTCCACAGGAAATCGAGGACATATTGAGCTCCTCAAAGTTAAAAAAAGAACTCTGGATAACCTGTTAGGCATTAGAGCACAGGGAGCTTTGATCCGCTCACGTTTTCAGAGTTTAGTAGAGATGGATGGCCCAACTAAATTTTTTTTCGGTCTCGAAAAAAAAAATGGCCAAAGCAGACTTATACACTCTTTATACTCATTGGAGGGTGTAGAAATGTTGGAGCCTAAGGAAATTAGAAAGAGAGCTGTTTTGTTTTATTCTGAGCTTTACAAAAGTGAACATACAGAGGAAGGTGAGCTGGACAGCTCTTTTTATATGGGTCTGCCTAAAGTTCCAGATGAGATGAATTCTTGGCTTGAGAGGCCGCTATCAGCATCTGAACTGCATGTTGCTCTGCGGAGCATGGATTGCGGTAAATCCCCAGGAATTGATGGTTTACCAATTGAGTTTTATAAAACGTTTTGGTCAGTGCTGGGGGGTGACTTACTGTCTGTGCTCAATGATAGTCTGGCCCGAGGGTTGCTACCTTTGAGCTGCAGGAGGGCGGTCATCACCCTGCTACCCAAAAAAGGTGACTTAAAGGAAATAAAGAACTGGCGCCCTGTTTCACTTTTGTGCTCTGATTTAAAGCTCTTTTCTAAAGCTTTGGCCATTAGGTTGAGGGAGGTAGTTGGGCATGTTATTCATCGTGATCAAACTTACTGTGTGCCTAACAGGTCTATTCATGATAATGTTCATCTAATTCGGGATATTTTGGATGTCTCTAAGCTATTGGATATAGACACTGGTCTCATTTCTCTAGACCAGGAAAAGGCATTTGACCGGGTTGAACACAGTTATCTCTGGCACACGCTGGAGGAATTCGGGTTCAGCTCTGGTTTTATCGCCATGATAAAGGTTTTGTACCGGAATGTTGAGAGTGTACTGAAAATTAATGGTGGTCTTAGTGCTCCTTTTCAGATTAACAGGGGCATTAGACAAGGCTGTGCACTTTCAGGAATGCTTTATGCTCTTGCCATTGAACCTTTATTGGTTAAAATTAGAGCGAGCATTGAAGGTTGGACCATACCTTGCTCTGGAGCCAATTTTAAGGTATCTGCATATGCAGATGACATTATTGTTTTGGTTAAAGGGCAAAATGATGTTGATCTTCTTAAAGACATTTTAAACAAGTTTGGTACAATTTCCTCTGCCAAAGTTAATTGGTCCAAAAGTGAAGCCATAGTGAGGGGTAAATGGTCTCATGGTCTTCCTAAATTACCAGGCGGTTTGCTTTGGAAAAGGGATGGTTTAAAGTATTTAGGAGTATATGTTGGCAATGACTCAATGATAAGCAAAAATTGGGAAGGCGTTTTAGAAAAAATAAAGGGGCGATTGGATAAATGGAAATGGCTTTTGCCAAAAATGTCTTTTAGAGGGAGGGTAATCATAATTAATAACCTGGTGGCTTCAGTTTTGTGGCATCGTTTGGCCTGCATTGACCCTCCAAATGGACTTTTGAGTAAAATTCAAGCCAGTATGGTGGACTTTTTTTGGGGTACTTTTCACTGGATTCCACAGAGCATACTTTTTCTACCCAGAGATGAAGGAGGACAAGGAATTATCCATTTGCCCAGCAGGGGGGCAGCTTTTCGACTTCTCTTTATTCAAAGGTACCTCACAGGACCTAAGGATTTAGTCTGGAGAAAAGTGGCTGATGTTATCCTTAATCAAGCTGGCAGACTTGGATTGAACTCTGTTTTGTTTTTGATGGACTCAAGTAAGTTGCAGTGCAATGGATTGACTCCTTTTTATAAGGGACTTTTTAAAGTGTGGGACTTATTTGAAAAGAGGAGGTTGGAGCCGACATCCTCGTTGTACTGGCTTTTGGAGGAACCTCTTGTACATGGAGCTCGGTTCGATGTTACTTGTGAAGTTACACCTGGATTGACTCATTGTTTTATTACCACTAAGACTTTAAAACTACATCAATTATTGGATGTTGCTGGTTCTGGCTTGAATAATGCTCAGTCCATGGCCTCATGTCTAGGTGTGTATTCGGTACGGCATGTAGGAAAAATTCTGGATTTCTTTAAACAGAAACTCACAGAGATAGAAAATAATCTGATAATTGATTATTATAATGGGAAACTGGTTCCTAATAGTACAGATTCTTTTCCAAGTATTTCTCTTAGTCCCAATCTTAAAGGAATGTCTGGACCTTTTCTGAACTTGAGGGGATTAGAAGGTTTAAATTTGCAGGATGTTCAGAGTAAAGTTTTGTATAAAGGTCTTGTAAAAGTTTTAAATAAAGCAAAATTAAAAGAGCGCAGTGATACAGTGTGGAGAGAGAAATTGAAAATAAATGATGGAGATAAACCTATTTGGAGAGTTTTATACAAACCACCAATTGAAAAACGTACAGGTGATATTCAATGGAGAGTGTTACACGGCGCAGTTGCTGTAAATGCATTTGTGAGTCTAATTAATCCTAATGTATCAAGTGATTGTCCTTTTTGTGAAATGAGGGAGACTATTTTTCATTGTTTTTTAGAATGTTCAAGACTGCATGACATGTTTAGTTTTCTGGATGTTCTTTTCATGAATTTTGGAGAGATGTTTTCTTCCAAAATTTGGATTCTTGGACCCAAATACAGTGTGGCGCAAAGAGTAAAAAGTCAATTGTTGAATTTTTTAATTGGGCAAGCCAAACTTGCGGTTTATATAACCAGGAAAAACAAAATAGAAGGTAGAGAAGGACAACATGTGGTTACTGTTTTTAAAAATATGGTAAAAGCAAGGGTTTTGTTTGATTTCAAGTTCTATAAACTGATGAATGACTTAGAAAGTTTTTTTTTGCCCAAATGGTGTTTTAATGGAGCTATTTGTACAATTAATGAAGAAATGTTGACCTTTACCGCCATGTTACAATAAGGTTTCTTTAGATTTTTTTGTATTATTTTCTGGATAATGTGATGTTTTGCTGACGTTGCAATGATATAAATAAAGTGTGTTGAAAACTCTCTCTCTCTCTCTCTCTCTCTCTATATATATATATATATATATATATATATATATATATATATTCGATACATTAACCAATGGTAGCATATCATATATACGTATATATACACAAAAAAACAGTGTCTAATACATAAAAACCACATGGGAGATACAGTATATAAGTACCATAGCTAAACACTACATATATATATTATATTAGGGGTGTAACGATACGCGTATTCGTATTGAACCGTTCGGTACGACGCTTTCGGTTCGGTACGCGGTACGCATTATGTATACCGAACGGTTCGTTGGAGTAATTAATTATATTTGAAAAAAAAAAAAAGAGAGAGAAAGAAATATAATGATATGCGTTCAACAAGGTAGCCCAATAACCCAAACAACGTAACAGGCAACGCCCCTGACACTCCCGAAGAAGAAAAAAACACCATCTTATATGTTTATGTTAGGCTACTCAGCAGGCGCTCGCTCACTCAGTACACGCTGAAGGCTCGTTGCAAAATAGCCAATGCGTTTAACAGACTAGAAATGAGAAGATCCTCCAATAACCAACAGGTCTGGTGTTTGGGTGCACTTTGGATTCCCTTTAAGCTATAATGGTGATGGCAAGAGAGTGGTGGATAAAAAAACAACGGTATGTCGCATCTGCAACATGACAGGGTACACC
Source organism: Carassius gibelio (assembly GCF_023724105.1). NCBI lineage: Eukaryota > Metazoa > Chordata > Actinopteri > Cypriniformes > Cyprinidae > Carassius > Carassius gibelio. The sequence continues at coordinate 13,115,705 of NC_068381.1, forward strand.
AGCCGGATTACAAAAAAAAAAAAAAAAAAAAAACACCAGCGGGAATATCTGGGATATATGCGTCAGTACTATCTGGGAAAAGACGAAAAAAAGGAGAAACATGTACGCAGCAAACTATCCCTGCAGCATTTAGACACTAGCTTACAGGGAATCCAACCCAAACACCAGACCTGTTGGTTATTTTAGGATCTTATATTTCTGGTCTGTTAAATGCATTAGACATTTTGCAACGAGCCTTCAGCGCGTGCTGAGTGAGCGAGCGCCTTAGGGGCCGTTCACATATCGTGCCTAAAAACGCATGGAAAACGCTAAGCGCGTCTTTCTCCTCCTTTCCAAAGCGCTCGGGCAGAAGCGCTCATGAGGCGTCTGTCTTTGCTAAGCAACAATGACGTGCTCTCTCCATGAGACGCGGAAATTTCAGCGAAGGATAAATGGATTTGCAGCTCTAAAAATCGCTTGCAGTAGCTCTGCTACTGAATTTATTTCAAAATTGCAATCCATATACAACTATGATCAGCTGTTCCTTCATCTTGGCTGAGCTCTCAACGTTGTTACGGGAAAGGATGAAGCTGATTGGTTGGTTCTTGTCACATGACCCGCGGTGCGCTTGCGGCATTCTGAAAAGTTGAGATGTTTTTACATTTTGCTGTATCTAAAACGTATCGAACCGAACCGAACCGAACCGTGACATCAGTGTATCGTATCGAACCGAACCGTGAATTTTGTGAACCGTTACACCCCTAATATATATATATGTAATTTTTCACTTGTATGTATCTTTGTATTATGACATGGCACTAATGAGCTAAGTGTAAAGCACTTTAGTACTTAGAAAAGCACTATATAAATGTAAGGAATTATTATTATTATTATTATTATTATTATTATTATTATTATTATTATTATTATTATTATTATTATTATTATTATTATTATTAAGTGGCAGTCCTAACTTACAAGAAGCCAATAATATGACAATAATAATGTTTGTCTATATTCGTCCTTACCATTAATTGCGAAAAAGTCAATTTTATAATATGAAGTGTTTTTGTTTTGTAAACATTTGTATTTCAGTCCTTTTTCACAACAAATCCATGTGAAATCCCTGTCGGCTACGCGGCTTACATGGCAGTTTTTAATATTGTAACTATTTACTGTAGTTCTGCCATGGTGACTAACCAATTCAATCCCATTATTCTGGACACAGATTCAGCTGACGACTGTGCAGATAACACACTCTAAACAATCTCTCTATCTCCTCAGTTAATTACTCTTTACCACTGCAATCAGCACAGGAGTGTCGGCTTGTTGAGATACAGAAAGAGAGACAGAGAGCAGACAGATAGATCTGTTTTCATGCAGATGAGCGGAAATGTACAGACATGGGTGGGAGAAACACACAGAACATGTCAAGTACATAATCAAGACAACTAATTTACTAGATCTATAAATAATTTCTTTTAATGGTATATGGGAGCTACAAGGGTTCTATGTTAAATTAATACAACTCATTAAAGTCTCACATGATCCAATAATCCTGCCTGGAGAAAACATGTATTTGCAGGTCACAATATAGACTGTGTCAGAGTGCAAGAAAGCAAAGGCTTTGCTGCTTTCACGTCAGCTCTATTTTATCATTACTGTACATTTCACCAAATAATCCCTAGTGCAAGGTATTCTTATAGCTACAGCAAATGACTGCCATGGTCAACAGGGTCCTTTTCCAAAATGGGTCTCTAAACATTCAATGGTTACTCTCAACATCAAAAATAAATAAATAAATAAATAAATAAATAAATAAACAAATAAAAACCTTTGGTTTAGGAAGTTAGGGAAATTAAACATCAGGTGGGCACTGACATTTTACATTTTACAAATTTTACAGTCCTGAGTGATACACTGCATTTATAAATTCATGTTTATCAAAAGTGTTTTGCAGCCATCAATAAAATATCTGACTGTATAACAGTATAGCCTGGCATTACTAGATTAAAAGGCTCCACGATAAGGTAATTACTGTCCTATATATAACTACAATGCGATAAGAAAACCTAAAACTACTACATAGCTGTACAATTTGAATTATGGAACATGAAACATGAATCAACATGAATCAACCAATCAGAATTAAGAATTCAACAAAGGCCTGGGAAGAACAGCTGATGGGCATGAGAGTGTTTTAAAGCTCTGTGTGTTCATGGTCTCCATGACAACTACCTCAGGTCACAGAAAGGGTGATTTCTGTCAAACAAGTGGCTTAAACGCACAGACCCTCACCAATGCACAGCCACACTGCGGACATCAAACGCACCACAAAACACACACGTCATAGTCGCAAAGGGATTCAACAAAGCACAACATAAATGTGTATTTATTTTTGGAGCTTTCAAAGCTGCAATTTCAGAGAACGCAGATAGCACAACGAGGTTTGATGAGAGTAAATGAGTAGCAACAGCTGTTCTCACTGCACCAGCCTACCAACGTCTGCCCATTTAAGCGTCGTCTAAAGAAAAGCCTTTGAAAAAGCTTTGTAGTTGTTTAGCCATTTCTGTGTTGACTTTTGGTTATACGGAGAGTGTCTCTGTCATGAATGCGTTCCAGTAAGGACACCATTTGTTAAAGTGCATGTGTACGTGTACAAAACCGCTGCTGATTTGTCTTTAGTTTGTATTCACTTAATAGCAATCAACCAGAGAGCGCACATCCCGGTCAAGTCCGCTTGCTGCTCCTCTTGTATTTGCAATTCATGCCAATTACATCAGATTGGGCTTTCATTATCAAAGCCAGGAAGACAAATCTCATTCAACAGAATAATGCTTCCTACATCAGGACGCCCACACCAAATCGCATATCCTGGGCGCATGGATGAAGTCATCATTTCACGGTAAAATGCATTTGTTAATCAATATGTACTGTTGAAATTACGATGAGAATGAGTGAAAGGAGGAGTGAAGAGGAAAGAGTGAAAAACCGTAGGCCAGCAGTGGGCTCTTTTGATGAGATTCCCAGGGTCAGACCTCCCACCTAGTGTGGCATCGGTGTGGCACTCAGGTCACGACTGACATGGAGTTGAAGAAGGATCCTGCTGTGTTCTGTGAGGTGGATGCATCATTCTATGACTGTGCCCTCACCAGGGGACACCATTAATGAATTTGATACTACTGTACACCATGTGCATATGAGAAAACTAGTATCAAGCTACTGCTCTGTGTTCACTGTTAAGCTTTCTGAAGTTCTGACATCTGTCTAGTTGAATTGAATTATATATATATATATATATATATATATATATATATATATATATATATATATTCAGCAGATTTTTCATTTTATATACTGTATATATATATATATATATATATATATATATATATATATATATATATATATATATATATATATATATACAGTATGTAAAATGAAAAATCTGCTGAATATTTACTATCCAAGATGTAGATGAGTTTTTCCAGTCCATTAATTAACATTAATTAACTTAATAATTTTGTGAAGCAAACAGCATATTTGTTATAGTAATCATCATCATCATCATTATCAAGCCTTTTTTAACTACAAAGCATAGCTTCTAGCTAAAATATGGGTCCTCTATCCATAATATTGCTTTCTCCTGTGAAAAAGGGGTCTTTTATGAATTAGGAGAGAAATATGCACAAATCAAGCACCGTTTACAAGAAAAAACTTGAGAGGACAACAGAGGACGAACTTATTCACTGGAGAATATATTATTATGGATTACTGACTATTTTGGTTATAAGCACGCACCTTTTTTACTTCCCAAATTGTAAATTGAGATTGTGGATTATTATTATGTTGCTGTTTGAATTCTGTTGGCACCCATTCACTGCAGATGATCCATTTGTTAAGCACATGATACAATGTTACATTTCTTTTCATTTAATTTTAATGAATTACATGACATGTTATTTTTATTGAATAATTAAAATGCAAATAGTTTTTTTTTTTTTATTAATTACAAATTAATGTTAAATTAACACCCATGGTAATTATATATAATTAACTTCATAAGCAACAGTTGCACAATAGTTGCAAAAGTACCATTAGAGTGAGTTGAGGGCCCAAAATTAATAAATTTTTGATTTCCATTGATTGACTGATCTGTGTTTCCAGCATCGGTTTTAATTGTCTGTCAGGCTCTTGCCATCCACAGCCAGTATCTTGAAATGCCCTCAGGAAATAGTCGATAGATTGGATTAAACTCCTACTACCCAGGAGACAGCCAATGCACTGATACTGAATGCTTTTATACACACACACACAGACACGCAGCTGTTTAATACAGACTCTGCCTATCAACAAGATTTACTTTAAAAAGCAGGATGGGGCTTGGAAGTCCCAGCGGAAAAACAGAAATAATGACTTGCTGTGAAAAATAAAAGACTTAAGCACCCTGCATAAACTAGCAGAGAGAATGACAGAGAGAAAGCAAGAGACGAATATGGCAGCTTTTGTAACCACAGGACTGGGGTGCCACCGGGTTTGATTTGAGGTAAGACTTGGTCGGCGTGTCCACCGTTGCTATGGTTACTGAAATATTACCATTCCCACACAGTAAGCAGGATTCACAAGGCTAATAGAAAGATAATCAAAATGGCACACACTCAAATGAGCCCGTTTGGCTCCAATGTGAACGCAGACATTGGATAAATTTTGAATAGCAGACTCCTACACTGACACCTCCTCCGGATCCAGTGCTTTTGTTTTCTGACCAAAAATTGTCACAAATCCATAGAACACACTGGGGTCTAAAAAGATGTAATTTTGAATGTTTCGGGGCAAGAGTCCTATTGTAGGTTCTTACATATTTCTCCATTTTATTTAATTATTTACTTGCATATATCATTCCATGAAATACCAAAAAACTATCAATTAAATGTTTACATTTAAATAAATACTTTTTTGGTATTTCATGGATGAATAATATATTACCGTTCAAAAGGTTGGGGTTGGAAGGTTCTAGATTTGTTAAATGTTTTTAAAAGTATATGCTCACCAAGGCAGCATTTATTTGTTTAGAAATATTGTTAAAACAATAATATTTAAACTTTTACATAATTCTTTTTTATTTTAAGATAATAAAGTAAATTATACTTGTGATGCAGGAGCAGAGCAAGGGGGTGGCCAGGGGTGGCCACAAAAGCTTGGCCGCCCCTTTGGCCACCCCACTCAAAACTGCAGTTTTTGTCCCTTTTTTTTCTTGATAGGAAATTAATTTATTTAGATGTGGAACCAGCATATTTCTTTATGATCACATCAAACAGGATAATTTTCAGAAGCACACTTCAGCTTCACCTCAATGTCAGGTGTGAGTCAAACAAGCGCTGAAAAGCTACAGCAGCCAAATGAGCTTCAGTAAAACACAGTGAAACACACTTTCCTGTGCACACGGACTGAAGTAGTTTAAGTATTTGGTTCTTTTAATTGTGATGATTTTGGCTCACATTTAATCTCAACAAGTTAGAATATGGTGACATGCCAATCAGCTAATCAACTCAAAACACCTGCAAAGGTTTCAAGAGCCTTCAAAATTGTCTCTCAGTTTGGTTCACTAGGCTACACAATGATGGGGAAGACTGCTGATCTGACAGTTGTCCAGAAGACAATCATTGACACCCTTCACAAGGAGGGTAAGCCACAAACATTCATTGCCAAAGAAGCTGGCTGTTCACAGAGTGCTGTATCCAAGCATGTTAACAGAAAGTTGAGTGGAAGGAAAAAGTATGAACAGCAGCCTTATGAGGACTGTCAAGCTAAATTGATTCAAGAATTTGAGAATGGACAGAGGCTGGGGTCAAGGCATCAAGATCCACCACACACAGACATGTCAAGGAATTTGCTGAACCACAGACAACATCAGAGGGGTCTTACCTGGGCTAAGGAGAAGAAGAACCGAACTGTTGCCCAGTGGTCCAAACCTATTTTCAGATGAGCGCAAGTTTTGTATTTCATTTGGAAACCAAGGTCCTAGAGTCTGGAGGAAGGGCGGAGAAGCTCATAGCCAAAGTCCAGTGTTAAGTTTCCACAATCTGTGATGATTTGGGGTGCAATGTCATCTGCTGATGTTGGTTCATTGTGTTTTTTGAAAACCACAGTCACTGCACCCATTTACCAAGACATTTTGGAGCACTTCGTGCTTCCTTCTGCTGACCAGCTTTTTGAAGATGCTGATTTCATTTTCCAGCAGGATTTGGCTCCTGCCCACACTGCCAAAAGCACCAAAGGTTGGTTAAATGGCCATGGTGTTGGTTGGCTTGATTGGCCTGAATCTGGGGTATTGTCAAGAGGAAAATAAGAAACAAGAGACCAAAAAATGCAGATGAGCTGAAGGCCACTGTCAAAGAAACCTGGGCTTCCAGACTACCTCAGCAGTGCCACAAACTGATAACCTCCATGCCACGCTGAATTGAGGCAGTGATTAAAGCAAAAGGAGCCCCTACCAAGTATTGACACTTTCCAGAAAGGCCAACAATTCACACAATTTTTTATTTATTTATTTATGTTTTTCTTTTCTTTTTTTTTGTTCTTATGAAGAATTCTAATTTGTTGAGAGTGAATTGGTGGGTTTTTGTTAAACGTGAGCCAAAATCATCACAATTAAAAGAAACAAAGACTTAAACTACTTCAGTCTGTGTGCATTGCATTTATTTAATACATTAATTTCACAATTTGAGTTGAATTACTGAAATAAATAAACATTCTAATTTATTGAGATGCACCTGTATGTTCTGGCATTTATGTCTACTGTTGACTTCCAACCTTTTTCACATTTTTATAACTATCTGCATGTCTCATCCATGAGTATGCAGTGCTGGAGAGCAAGCATTTGGGAGTTTTGAGAAGCTGTATGGGCAAGAAAGCTATAGTGAGCCCCTTTATTAAAATATTTCAATTACAGTTAAGTAGAAATTAATTGTACTCAGATGTGCTTTTTGGCACTAAAACATGCCTGTACATTATAGTCAAACACATATTTGTATTTTTATTTGATGAACAGAAAGTTCAAAATAACAACATTTATTACTCATCTTACTTACCTTTTGGAATGTTCTTAAAATACTGCCTCCATGGGCAACTCACTGGGTTTTGGAGCAGAGTTTCTGATTATACTGACTCTATAAATGTGACTGTCGAGCACTGCTCTGATTTCCTTTATTTGTTTCTCTCTTTCTGTCTATTGGCCTTCTTTTATTTACAGCCAATTCTGTACTCCACTATTCTCTTCATTCATTCTTTCTATGCCATTTCTTGTTGCCTGAAGTCAACGATTCACTATCCACATCCTACTGTCAGTGTAAAAAGCTTTTCTACAAACTCGCACATTGCTGGTTTTAACACAAACAGGAAATGACCACAACCCATAGAGCCTAGGATGACACCACCTTCTCATTTTATATTATTCTGTAGAGTATTTTGAAATGATCCATACTGTGTAGACAGAGTGTGACTTCTTTACGCATGATTTGCAAACTCACACCTCCTCAAGCCAACTCTTACAGAGCTCTTTGGGTTTAGTCATTTTCCTCCAAAAAAAAGAAAAGCATGGCAAAAATCTGATTACTGAGCCAAAACCGGACTCAGATAATCACATATATCTCTACATTTTCCTCGTCTTGTAGAAGACACAAGTGCTTCTCTCACACTGAATAGACTTGCATAAATGTCCCCTCCTTACCTGACAAGCATTATACAGTAGCTGGTGCTCGAACTTCTTAATGCCAAGAATCTGTTGAAACATCTCATACAGCTGGTCCTTGCTGAGAATGAGCTCGGAGGCAGCGCTGGCTGTCATGCGCTGCTGGTGTTTGCGTGGGTCTTCCTCTCCCCTGTAGATGGTATCGAACTTGGCGATCCACGAGCTCAGGACCGTCTCCTTGCTCAAACCATCAATCTCTGGCAGGCTGCGGACACGTTTCTCGATGTGCTTCTTGAAGACCTCACGGGAGTCACTGGCGGAGCAGCCACCGCTTTGGACCATACGAGACACACGGTCGCTTTTAAGGAACACCTATGATCAAAGAAAAAGTTTGTTGCAGTAACAAATGTATTCTTAGTAAGATTGTATTCATTTGATCGAAAATGCAGTTTTATACATATAATAGTGGTGTAACAGGAAACGTATTAATGTCTAAAGAAAGGTATATGGGTCTTTCGTTATGCATGTGTATTGAACAAACATTGTTTTAAACACTGCATGAGCAGAACTTTATTGGAAACTTCCGGTTTAATACATTTTAACTTTTGATAAAATACAAAGTCTCGTTTTTCAAATTATGTACAATTTATCCAGGCAATTCAAACTATAAATGCTGTTTTGATTGCTATATAAACGCCTATATATATTTACCTCAGGCAAGTCAGTGTCCACAACTCATTAGTGCAATATAAATAAAGTCTAAAATTATAAATGTCTTTAGTCAAAAAAAGTGTTATTTTTGATAGGATAATTGTTAAATTATGAATTAATTTTACTTTTTCCATTTACTGACCAACAAACATTTGAGCATTATAATACACTTTATACCATGGTAATTGTTTATAAGTATACACATTTCAAGTAGGATTTAAAATGTTTCAGTAAACAGAAAGCTGAAAAACAGATATTATATTATATTATATTATATCAGAGGAAGGGATGAGCTCAGAGAATCAAGGCCAAGGCTGCTTCTATCAATTTCAAGCAATTTTTCTGGTTTAAAAAACATTGGCCACAGGTCAGCCAACTTGTTAAATGGCTATCAAGACACTTGAAAAATACTTTGTCCTATTAGACAAGATTTTCCCTGTGTCATAAAGTGCACAGTCCTGATTCATAACCAGACAAAAATGGGTACGAATCTGGCAGTGCACAATCTTTCTGACAATCTGCAGTAGGGTTTAAGGTTATATTTATTTAAGAATCTGTTCTTTCACTCTTTTTTTATTTTCTGTATTTTCTCACAATTCACCTCTCATATTTTGATCTCGGCCTACTGTATCTCTCTCCAGTGGACACCATTCCCTTATCATGCCTGGATAAGCAGGTGAGATGAGTTGACAGAGAGGGAACATCCAGCACATATTAAATAAGAGTATCAGGTTTTAATTGAATTGAAAACCTGACTTTAGCTTTGACTGAATACAAAGGCATTTCACCTATTAGTTTCACCTCAATAAATTACTGTACCCCCCCTTCTGAGAGCAATCTCCTTTTCACCCAAAACCCAAGCCTGTGTGGCAGGTTATTCCCACTTCACCTTTTCTAGGTCATAAAAGATAATATATCATCTTAAATACGATTAAAATATGTCACTTTGAGCTTACATATTTATAAGAGAGGAAGGTTTCACAAAATCCTTTGCAAGGACATAGTACCTTCAACATGTTCCTTCCTTCCTTCCTTTCCTTTATTTATTAAGCACTTTTACACAACTTGTCATTGAACAAAGTGCTGTACAAACACATAAGCAATCATAAAAACATACATCATTTACACCACATATAAATAATGAATTAAACCCCTCAGTTTGATAACCTACAAAGCAACTACTATACCCCATTTAATGCTAGAGCTAGAAGGTATTCTTCAAGCTTATGTTTAAAAACGTAAATGTACGTTCCAATCTAATAGAAAGGGGTAGGTCATTCCAGAGTTTAGGAGCTATCGCTACAAAAGCTTGATCTCCACTTCTCCGCTTTGTTCTTGGAGTCGTTAAAACCAGCTGGTCAGCTGACCTCAAGGACCATTTTGGTGCATATTTCTCAATAAGATTTGCCAGGTACAATGGAGCCATACCATGCAGTGATTTATGAACCCAATACTGGGGTAATATGGTCTCGCTTACGAGTACTCGTCAAAAGTCTCGCAGTGGCATTTTGAACAAGTTGTAAGCGTTTAATCAGTGACTTATTTATGCCGACGTAAACCGCATTGCAGTAATCTAGTCTTGTAAATATAAATGCATGAATGAGTTTTTCGAGATCACGAGTGGACAGAAATGGTTTCACTTTCGCTATTAATCTCAAATGATAGAAACAAGACTTAACAACAGAATAAACTTGTCTCTCAAACCTGAGATCACTGTCGAAAAGAACACCTAAATTCCGGACTAATGGCTTACAAAAGGGTGCTAAATCACCCAGATCATTAAGATTATTTGGAACTCCGAACCAGACGACTTCAGTTTTCTCTTCATTTAGTTTTAAAAAATTTAAAGATAACCATGATTTAATGTCATGTATACAATTTCGCAACAACTCTATTTGGTTCTTGCTGTTCTTTTTTAGAGGGAGATACATTTGCATATAATTTGCATATCAAATTTGCATATCGTGTTAAGCTGAAGTCACTTCAAACATTTAACAGATTGACTGCAACTGTGTCCTTATGTATTGCAGCGTTTCCACCAAAATTACCCGGAACATTTTTACCAGGAACGTTTTTTCCCAGGAACTTTTTCCCCCCAGACCTGTTGCTTTCTCCGTTTCCACTGCGGTGTAAAGTACCGGGAAGATTACGCAAATGACTGGTGACGTAGGTCCGCGCGCGTTTCTCAATACAAAGTACCGCTGATAAAAAAATAATAAAAAAAGTATGCTGATTTTGGACATGCATCATCGGTAGTTAGTTCAGACTTTGTGCATTCGACTGGGGAGTGTGATGTCTGCAACTACGCAAGTCTGGTAAATCTATAAACAGCAGCGTAATTATATATATAAATATATATATATATATATATATATATATATATATATATATATATATATATATATATATTATACTTGATAACTTCAGTCAGCTCGTCTTGGCTGCAATTTTCCCTACTGTATATTTACAATAAAACGAAATAGGATATCAAATACCACTGCCTCCTTTGGTTTTCATTTAAGCATAATAACAGCTGCAGAAATGTACTTAGTTCAGAGATATGCAGCCATTACAATGAAACAAAATATTATATAAATTTGCCTTTTTATTTTCATTTTAACATATAGATAAATTGAATACAGACCAAAGAAAACCTGTTAGATTTACCCCGCAGCTGAATTATATTTTATGTTTAACCACTAAAGACACATCAGAGCCAGCGGCACATATCAGAAGGTCTAGCTGAGTTGAGGCTGCTCTCTGCGGATACATGAGGACTGAGCTCCCGCTGATCGAGTGGAGCTCACCGTCTCTGAGATCGGTGAAACACATTTTTTAAATAGGCGCTGTCTTTATAAATAAACCACAGATTTGAGTTTTAAACAACTACATTCTCGCCTGAAATACTTTTAAAATTACATTTCATGACACAATAACAGTAATATTTGAAAATGTTGATCCTAATAAATGGTGGTTGAACTCAACCAATCAGAATGTTTAGCGCCAAAGTCCCGCCCCCGAAAGTTCCTGAACTTTAAAAAAGTACTACCTCACCAGCAGGGACTTTCTGAGGGGCATTTTTTTTACCCGGAACTTTATTTAGTTCCTGGTTCCTGCGGTGGAAACACACCAAGTACCAGGCCAAAGTCCCTAGTTCCTGGGTAAAGTTCCTGCGGTGGAAACGCGGCTTATTTAATATATGCACAGACATGGATTACTCTGTTCAGTGTTCATCAAATCAGCATAAAACAAACAGCTTAACATTTCTAAACAATCCACTTTACACTGCATTATATTAATGGGAGAGACAATGTCCCCAAAAGTTAAGTAATGGTACCTAGCTGAGCATTCAAAAGTACTTTTATTTGCAAAAGCATAATGTAGCTTAACCCTTTGGAATCTAATAACCCGTATACGCGTTATGAGGCATTTTCTCCTGATAACCCGAAAAAAATTTAAATTACACTTTCAGTTTTGATCATACAGATAAGAACAATACATCAATCGAATCAGTAAAGGGTCTACTTTTTTTGTTTTGTATACAGACAGTATAACAACAAAACTTTGGACAGGTGTGCTGTCCGCAGCCTTTGTCTGCGCTGATCTTCGTTTTATATTTATTTATGCGTGAAAGATTACTTTTAAATTATGAAAATCACCTTATATTGCTGCAAATATCAGACTGAATGTACTGGAGAATTCTAGTTTTAGTTCAATTTCTCTTGTGGATAAGAATTAATCTGTCTGCACCAGCACTCTGTTTCATTAAAAAAGGTCCTTGTCCTTTTATATCAAACAGAAAGACATTTAAACAGTGTATTTAATATCAACATAAACATGGTGTTCATCAAGGATCAGTAAGATTTTTATTTTTTGAAAGAAATTATGTTTTGCGTTCTATGCCATGATGAGCTAGTCTGAGATCCATTGCAAGTGCAAGTCCAGACTTTTTGCACCGATAAATAAAAAAGAGCCTAACCTCGTAGTAACTTTGGACAGCATTGATGAAGGCTTCATCGGCTACAATCTGAGTATCTCCACTCAGGAAGGCCTGGAAACGATCTTTAACTGTCTGAAGGTGTTGCTTGCTGATCTGAGAAGAGAAAACATCAAGAAGATCGAAATGTAAATATATTATTGCATTTTCAATTCATGTGACATAAAAAAAAAAAAAATCCAGATGTTAACATCATCTGTTCTAGCTTGGAACATCTTCATTCATATGAGTAAATGATGGATGTGGCAATGTAATTATTTGGTGACCAGGTGCTGGATTCACAAAAAAAGAAAATTTGAAAGTTTGTAAGAATGTTTTTCTTAAGAAGAAAACAGCATACGGTTATCTGCATGTTTTGCAGGTTTAACTAAACACTTGCTGATTAACATGCTTGCTTATCTTTGTTGATATACTGTACGAATATTTGGAGGTTGCCGTAATGTGAATTAAGAAGTTATTTGCAATGATTTTAAAGAATATTACTTTCAAGAATGTGAATTATTCTTGTTTTTTTTATCTTAAGAACAATCATATTTTTGGGATAACAATATACAGGTATTCTTAACTTTTTAAAGTAAGATAATAACAGTTAAGAATTTTATTTTTATTTTATTTTTAAGATTGTTTCGTGAATCCAGCTCCAGAATTACTCTGTAAATGTTCATTTTGTCTCATTCAGTAGAACCTGGAGTAAGTTTTCATTGTACTTTGACCTGAGATTGGTCTGAATTTCACTTAATGTTATAATCGACTTTTGATGAAGAGGTGAATGTGGCCTTTGAACCACAAAAATAAATAAATAATAAAAATCCTTGCTAATTCACATAATAGCAACAGACTTTTCCCCACTAAATATTAGACCTCTTGCTAATTTCAAATTGCAAAAACAGATCATATTTCAGCCAAGAGGCCACATAAAACATTTAGACTACTGAAAATGAGAGACACTGTCCATCTTGAAACACTTCTCATCCATCTGGATAGAGACTCGATTCGGAAGAAATATGAAACAAGCATCCAGATTACACTGATTGCCCACAGAGTGCTGCAGACACTAATGAGTTTTGCTCATATGGCTTTGAAACAATGCATTTTATGTTTGGAAGTTTGATTTTATAACAGTTAAGCCTTGTCTTATTTCCTTAATTATCATTGATGATAATCATAATGATCAAATATCTTATTATGTTCTGCTTGGCCGGTATTCATGTTCCATTTGCAACACTAAGGTGTTCTTCCCATCACTAATATTTACAACACACAATTTTTTAAGAGGCTGAGAGGAGACCGAATGTCTTGTCTCATGACAGAGTCAGGGAATTGATATTTATACAGTATATGGATGGATGGATGGATGGATTAATGGATTATTGACTATGGATTATTGAATCCACCTTGTTGATGAAATAAATGCGAATTATTTATAATATAACAAAAATAACATATTGACAATAGCCATAGGTGACTCATCGCTTAGTCCTTTGTAACAAAGGTTAGTTTGGCAGTTGGCCAGGTTACCTTGATGTAAGTGGCACCCAGAAAATAATATATAATATTAATCATTAAATAACATTTTTTTTAATATATATATATATATATATATATATATATATATATATATATATATATATATATATATATATATATATATATATAATGCACATCAACATTTTTTTATTGTCTTTGAAAGATGCTATGCAATGGCTTGCTTGAAGTTTCTTGCTCATGTTCTTGGTCTTTCTAAAATACAAACACGTGCACACTGTGAACTGCTAATCAGAGGTTCAAGGTAAACATGATTTCCTTTTAATTTTGCCATTGATTTAATTCAGTGATATGCTGCATTTAGTCAGTTTTCTTTTGTTTGTCACATCTGACTGGTAAACAGCAGCAGGCCTTTGATATGTTAGTGTGCCCACCTCCAGGGTCTCAAACCATATGGTCCCTGTTTTCAGCATGGAGATCAGTGTTTATGTGTTTGTTTGTGCTTATGTGAATGCTGGGTATCCTTTTAAAATCCCAGGTGTTCCTCCTCATCGATTGTGTTGCCATGGTCACTGAGTATACATGAACACACCCCTTACCCCATTATCCCCTCTCAGGTTATCCAACAGTATGACCTCATAACAATGAGAGGCAGCTGCATTATCTCCATTACTCCCGTGGTAACCGCAGGAGTGATTAGAGTAGATAGGTTGATGTAGAGCAATTAAAGTGTATCTTCTAAACACTCATCGTAATGTTCTCTCTATGTCACCATGACAATGTGTGCCAGTGTTGAGGCTCCTACACTGCTAACCTCATGAACGATAGCATACTAACCTATTACTCCTACTATCTGTGCCATGTATGGCAATAAGAGTAGTATGCAACATACTATTCCAAATTCAGCTGAAAGTATTCTGTGTATACTAACTGGATGTTAATAAACTAGCATGTTACTCCTGCTATTTGTGCCATATGCTGCATAATAAAGAGTAGAATCCCAGCATACTATTCCAAATACAGCTGAAGTTTATGTATTAGTAGGATATACTAGCCTAAGTATACAGTATGTACACTAATAGTATGCTAATATGCTAATTCTCTTTTTTTTCTGCCATACACTGTATGCTACTTGTATAAATATACGTTGGCTTAATTTACAATAGCACTCTAGAATATGACTCTTATTTATGCCATATAGCAGAAATAATATGAGAAAAAACGTACAAGATTTACTCTCACAGAAAAAAGGTACAAAGCTATCACTGGGGCAGTCAAAAAGTAAACTAATATGTACACTTTAGGTACTAATATGTCTAGCCAAGACAAAATGGTTGTATGCTATTCTGAATTTAGCTAACATATAGTGAAAGTGAAGTGAAGTGTGACCAAGTATGGTGACCCATACTCAGAATTTGTGCTCTGCATTTAACCCATCCAAGTGCACACACATAGTAGTTAACACACACCGTAAACACATATCCGGAACAGTGGGCAGCCATATTGCTGCGCCGCCTGGGAAGCAGTTGGGGGTTTGGTGCCTTGCTCAAGGGTCTCACTTAAGTCATGGTATTGAGGATGAAAGAGAGTGTTGTACATTCACTTCCCCCCAAATACAATCCCTGCTGAGACTCAAACCCGCAGCCTTCGGGTTACAAGTTCGACTCTCTAACCATTAGGCCACGACTGCATTAGGCCACAACTGCTATGTAAACAAGCAGTTTTTTTTTTTATTTACTAGCATATATTATGCACTATAACAGAAACAGAGTAGTATGCAATTTTGACATTGCTAAATCATCTGAAGTCAAACGGGTTTCATTTTTGGGTAAATTATCCCTTTAAATTCAGATTTAGTCACACTAAAGTCCCTTTAAAGTCAATTCACTTGATGGCCATCTTAGCACTCAAGCAGCTATTTTGGGCCAAGTATTAGAAATAGCAAAATCTCATAAACTGCTGAATGATATCATACATTTATGCTAAATATCTTACATTTCTTAAGCTAAATTAATACAAAAAATATATATTTCAGGCTGATTGAGCCAATGTGCATGTGCATCACTCTGCTGTTCCTAAAATATATATAACAGATAGCATTAAATCTGTTGATCTAATGCAATTTGTTTTCAACACCACAGCTGGCATAGCAAGCATGACGTCTTGAAAATCATATCAGTGTTGAAGATCAAAGGTGTGTAGTGTAATAAACAAACAGCCTGTCACTGGAGACTCATGTCGACTAATGTTGTTGGAATTAATGATTGAGAAGAATTTAATTGGAAACCTTTAATGAATCATTCACCTCTGCTCCACAATCCCTCATTCCTTCCTGTCAGTCATTTCCTCTTCTTTAATTATTTGGAAATGGCTAATTTCCGCCCTGTAAAGATTAAACTATCATATTGTTAAACTTCGAGTTATGGCTATTTTACTGCTGCTGGCACAGGCTGGTGCAGCTGGAGCGCCCAGACTGCAATAAATAGAGCTAATGACTCTCACGCCCTCCGTTCAGACACTTCCCTTTCTCTGTTCATCCGCTGTTATGTGAAACTCTTGGGTTGTATTAGTCTGTTAAAACATTACTTGCATCCCCAGTGCTTTCCTCCACTGGATTGGGGGTTGGGACATATGGGGGAGGGAGAAGATAAGCTTCTATGATTGAACAGACAACTAGAAAAAGTTCATGTACTAGGGATGAAAAAAAAATCACTAAGCTAGAGGTTAAAACAGACTCCTGTTGACTTCATTAGAGCTGACCTAAGCCCTGCACTCAAATAAGAGTGAGGTTTACACATTTAAATCGCATCCTCATCTATTTAGGAGAGTTTTTCAACATGGTCTGTATAAACTGTTGATCTTTACAGTGCATCCTCTCATTCAAGTGCCAGTCCTTGATATGACTTTTCTAGTGTGGATGCTGGAAACGCTCCTCCACAGAGGGCTGTTTTTCACAGAGCAGTGTCTCTGCTTCCCTTCACGCTCAACAGAGCGTTGCATCTGGTTTTGTTCGACAGTGAGAGTCAACATCCCATGTCCATGGCTTTTTTTTAGCTCTGTTTACCAGTGAGAGAGATGGAGACAATAATGAACAGAAGCGATAGAGAGAGAGAGAGAGAGAGAGAGAGCTCGTGGGGTAGAAGAAAGGCTTTCCAAATGTCACTCAGTCAGAATGCAAGAATGTATTGTTTGAGTTACTGTAGAGGGGGCTTCAAAATGATATAATTTCAAATATGTATAGCTGTGCAGACAGCGAAACATTTTAAAGAACATATAATATGATCTAAAATATACTGGATAAAGATCAATCAGCAAGTGTGAAGCAGCTACTTCAAATGGTTCAGTACTGTTGAAAGCAAACCACTTGTTGGTTTAGATACTGCAATTAATTATTTGAGTGCTTTAGTAAATCTTAACAGATCAACACATTTTTACTTCAAATGCTGTCATTGTTGTTTGAAGTCAACACGATATGTCATTCACAACCCATTTTACTTCACTAATAATACACGTTTTCAAGTAAAACTGAATATTCAATGAGAAAAAAAAAATTGTTGGACTTGATTTTTTTTACTAGAGTGGCAAGACTGTTAGAGGGAAGGAACCGAAAGATGCTGTTCACACAAAAAGGACATTTGTTTCAAAAACAGAGCAAATTATTACATTTTGGAAAATTACAGAGATATTACACAAAAACCTACAATAAAATAGAGTGAATTTAGAACAACTATGGGCCGTTGTTAGAGACGTGATGTGGAGCAGAGTAAATTCACTGTAAATTAAGGCTTCACAGCAGTGGCGTAGCCACGGGTGTGCCAGGGTGTGCTAGTGCCACCCAGAGTGGCAGGTGGCACACCTAAACATATATGCAGAATTATTTTTTATAGTCTCAAAAAAAATGTTTACTAAACTTGGGCTATTGTTGTTTACTTAGAAAATATATACATATTTTAAATCAAGCCTTTCACACTTAAGTTACAAATAGGGGTGCTCCGATCACGATCGGCCGATCGTTTATGCGCATCTTCTCATTTAACAACGGCTCTGTGTAGTAACAGCTGCTCTATGTGAAATCACGCACCTGATGGAATTAACCGCTGATTAGAGAACCGGCTTTACTGACGAGATGCGCATTAACGATCTGCTGATCGTGATCGGAGCACCCCTAGTTACAAATATTTTAACTGATCCCTTGTTTCCATGGCGACGCGTCATGATTGTCACGTGACACACCGCAGACACTAATAAATGTATCGGTATTCGTTTATTTAGTTTTTCATTTTTTATTAAAATATATACACAAACTTGCTTACCATGTCAAGTATCTGATATTCCGATTCTTCGTTTAAAACCCTTAATAAATTATCTTGATCTATAACGAGATGAGCGCTGCAGTTCAGAGTCCTGTCAGCCAGGTTTAACGCACAGCACTTCAATTCCCCAGTTTCTCCCGAAATACATTAAAGTAAGTGGCTGTTGAACTGGACGAAGAATAAATCAAACTTTATTGTTCTGCTATGTGTGTCTGATATATGAATAAAACATTTTACAAATTACATTTGATTAGATAGTTTTTGCTGCTTCCATTTACATCAGTGTGTATTTTACAAACTACCAATGTATTGTTTTACTAGTGATTATGTATATTTAAATGTATGAAACCTAAAATAAACATTATGTGGTTGAAAACACTGCACTACATTAATTGTGATATATGACAAGCGCTGAGCGCATCTCTGGCTCAGTGCAGCAACGCACGAAAGCTGTTTGAATCTAGCAGTTCTGTCTGTGATGCCACTGAACATTCTAAATCATACTCTCAGGGGCACAGAAATAAGAATCCAATATATGGTGCAATAATGCTAAAAATGTAATTTACATTTAAAATTATTTTTGGTAAAATATATCTGCCGACATTTGGACTGCCAACCAATCAGCAAACAGCAGCTGACTGTGACCCCAGCAGTCTATGATATAAACAGATCATTTTTGATTGCACATTGCTAGCTAGCAATATGTTGCAGAGCTCCTTTCTTTATTTTTTTAGCAAAAACCTCGGCTTGATGGACAGCCAGACACAAGGCCCAACGTTACACACCTGATGAGGATGTTTCTCCCTCCCCAGGCTCAACATCAACAGTGTTGCCAGATTGGAAATGTCCATGTATCGTACCAGAAGTTCAAAATTATAGTATTTGGAAGAAAATTACTACATTTAACAATTTTGACACGTGCTGCGAATTATCACTAGGAGTATGGTTGGACGGAAGCAGTGCGACAAAAATACTATCCCATAATTTTGCACAGTAGGCCTAATCTGACAATAAATGTGGCACACCCAGATTTTCAAATGCACACCCAGAGTCTCTTTTCTGGCTACACTACTGCTTCACAGGGTTCATGGCTTTTATAAAACAGTATGTGCTTAGACTACTCACTAAATCAAAATTTACTAAATTAATTTTTAAACAATTTCTTTGGTGCAGTAATTCTAGTAGAAGAATGGTTGCCAAGCAACACAGAGAAAAAAGGCGCGTTCCGATTGACAGGGTCCCTACGCAGTGCTCACTGCTCCGCTCAATTGGAACGCCCTCCAATGTCATCAAAGGAAGGCAATGATGGAGTCTTACATATTATAATATAACATAAATATTATTTATTTCAAATTTAAATACATATATAATATAAATTAATATAAAATAAATTTAGTCAAAATGTATAGGTTTAGACTGTCAATTGTGGTCTCATCTCTTGAGCTTTCTTTCCTACACGCAGCCCCAAAATTAACTCTCCTGAAGTAAAAAAGTGAAATAAATTTTTTTTACAGAGCCTCAGCTCTTTCTTCCTGGTTTTACTCAGTTTCACTCATTTATACAATACAATCTGCAAATGTAACCGCCATAACCATTCATAAATACTCTTATTTGTATAATAACAACATTTATTGCAACCCCTCTATTGAAGAGCCTTTAAAAACTCTAACGGCTCTGCTTTATCATTAATTCTGACTAGTGATGCGGTGTGCAACGACAGTTGGGTGATTTCCCCTCTCCACTTCCTGTGAATTGATGTATCGATGGTCCCTTATTACCTATTCCGTTCGCAGTGCCTTATGAACATGTTCGCTCACTTCGGAATGGAATCTTACTTAAGATGGTGGAATACCCTGTGAAGTCCACTTCGCAGTCCTCTTTCAGTCGAATGGAACGCACCTACAGTGGCACAGTAATACTGATGGAATGTCATCACAATGCGTAGATGCCTCATAAGTGACTGTTTCTATGGGCCGCTATATGTAAGCCGTTCGCCATTTCGTAATGGTGAACTTGACGCCAATTACCATAGTAATCACTGAATATTCAAAAGATGCCACAATCCTGCACAGAACAGCTCAATGGTTCTGTGAGAAACTACAGTATGATGAATGACGTCAAGTTGACCATTCCAAGATGGCGGCCGCATCTACGTGCCTGGAGCAGTTGAATGGGGCATCTATACATATCTATGGTGGTCACAGGTTTATAGAGTAATTTACAATGCCTTTCGAAGACAGCTTAACCAATCGCTATCTAAACTATCTGTTTTATAAATTATATTCAAAAACTATTGTGAGTAAAATATATTGACAAATTGTGCGCAATCAATGTTTTATTACCTGATATTGTGACTGGGTGTTAAAAGTGATTGGATTGTAATACAAAGCTTTTTTGTTGTTGTTTGAAAGCATATTTATTAAAAACTCGTTCCTAAAGCACATCTCTATGGAAGCCTGTTTCCCCATTAGAGAGAGAAATATATATATATATATATATATATATATATATATATATATATATATATATATAGTGTGACAAGCATTCCCGGAGGAATCAGCGTCGCCCTGGCAACCAACAGAAAGCACCTGCACATCCTCGTCACCGGCTGATCGGTCACAGCTGCTCCCCATCAGTCATTCTTAAGCAGAAACTCAATAGAACGTTCCATAGCAACCAATGCACCCATGCGCAGAGCTGCAGCTCCGCCATCTTGGACTGAACGCAACACAGCTGTCATAGAATTTAATGATACCGGTACCATTTCAAAAGCGGTTGAGGGAATTAAATAGTAGTTTATTGTTTTTAATATCTCTATAGCAGACATCCCATGTCTCTGAAATGTGAAACACAACTTGTTCAGATTTTTCGCTTTCATTTTCTTGCGTAAAATATATTTTTTAATATATATATATATATATATATATATATATATATATATATATATATATATATATATATATATATATATATATTATAGAATATAAATAATTATATTTTTTAATTTGTACATTTTAATAAACTTAAACTTATATAACTTTTTTTCTGTTTCATTTTCATAATTTATTTCACTTCAACAATAACCTAGCAAATGTCTTCTTTAAAACAAGACCAACCATACAGTAAGTCTATATTCCAAAGCATTCTTGAATTGCAACCATTTAAATCGCATATTTTCAGAGATATATGAACACCTGACCTGGCAAATGACCGCTTTATTAATTCATTGTTATCACTAAATTAACCCTTTAACTGTCACCCTTTTTCGCATAAACATGAAAATGACTATCCAAACTTAAAGACCATTTCGAGTCTTGACCCAATTTTAACCAAATACATAACGTTAGCAAACTGTTACTGCGGTCATGGGATAGCTTAAATTAACGTTACAGCACCTGTACTATGCTGCCCGCAGTTGCAATCAGCTTCCAGAAGAGATCAGATGTGTTAAAACACTATAGTCACATTTAAATCTAGACTCAAAACTCATCTGTTTAGCGGTGCATTTATTGAATGAGCACTGTGCAATGTCCGAATTGATTGCACTATATTTTCACTGTTTATTAGGGCTCAAGCCCGAAGGGGCGAAGAGCCCTATTGTTCTTCTAAGGATTATTCTTGTTATTATTAGGGCCCGAGCACCGAGGTGCGAGGACCCTCTTGTATCTGCTTTGTTTTTAGGGCCCGAGCACCGAAGGTGTGAGGACCCTATTGTATCTGCTTCGTTTATTATTATTATTAGGGCCCGAGCACCGAAGGTGTGAGGACCCTATTGTATCTGCTCTGTTTATTATTAGGGCCCGAGCCAATGGGCGCAGGGCCCTATTGTTCCCCTAAGGATTATTCTTATTATTTTTATTTTTTTTTTAACCTTCCGGGGGTTTTTGGGGGCCTTAACATACTCAAAAACTCTTGAAAATTGGCATACACATTGGAACCTGCGGCCATCAGGTCGCCGCAGAGACTGGAACCCGGGCGTGGCATAGGAGCTCTACAGCGCCCCCTGGAACACCGTCAGAAAATCCTGAACCATAGCTCACACATACTTGCATGTATTTATATGAAACTCAGTACACTTATAGATCTCATTGAGCCGAACAACTTTCACGCTCTATGTCATAGGCTCCGCCCAACAGGAAGTCAGCTATTCAGGGCTGTTTAAAAAAAGCATGCTCTGGAATTTGAAATACTCCTCTGAGGTTTTCCAGCCGTTCGCCACAAAACTTGGTGAACATGATCTCAAGACATTGAGGATGAAAAATTGCGAGGGGATTTTTGATATCTCGAATGGTTCGCCCGTGGTGAGGCGTTGAAATTAGGGCACAAAATTTGAAACAGGAAGTGCCTAATAACATCCGCATACATTTCCTGAGTTTCATCAAACTTCATCGGTTTGTTCATTGTAATATGTTACTCGCATATATGTAACTATAAGGTGTCAAAGTTACAGCGCCACCAACTGGCAGCAGGAAGTGTGTCATTTTCAAAATTCTTTTAATTCAGCGTCTTATTTTTACTCGATTTGCTTCAAACTTCATCAGAATAATGACAAAATACAGCTGATGTAAATCTGTTGTGGGTATACTGATATCTAATATAGTGTTGCCATGGCAACGTGTCAAACTTGAATATTCTGTAATGGTGATTTTGAGGCAGACAACAAGCTCAGATTTACATTAAACTCAGAACACATATCAGTATTAATGATATCTAGACAATGGCATAACCTTTTAAAGGACGTGATGGAGGCACTCTATAGCGCCACCTTTTGTCAAAAGTGGGGGGGTTAGTTTTAGCTACAGACACCAAACTTGGTACATAAATTGTTCTTATCAAGACGGACAATTTTCTAATTCACAGCTACGACCAACAGGAAGTCAGCTATTTTGATTTGAATATGTATTTTTGGCAAATTCGGCTGTGAATTAATGCATACTCCTCACAGGGGAAGTGCACTATACACACCAAACTTTGTCTACATGTTGAAAAAACATTGAGGAACTTAAATTGCGAATGGATTTTGGATAGCTTGAACGGTTTTGCCGTGGTGATTTTTTGAAATAACAGTAAAAAGGGAAACATTAATTGTCTGGTATTTTTAAATTGCAGCTTCCAAACATTTCAAAACCATTTTTCATTTAGAGAACATGCGATTCTGAGGAAATATGCATAGTTTCACGACTTTACAACACTGTAAGATTAAAATAAAATTATAAAACTGTCAGACATCTGATCTCACTCTCTGGCATTCTCTCTGTGTGAGGGAAGGGAGGGGGGGGGGGTGCTTGAGGACCTGCCTGACAGAGAGAGAGAGAGATAGGGAGAGAGAGAGAGAGAGTTAACATCTCTTTAATCACCAGAAAAAAAAACTGTAATTGTGTGTTGTTGATTTTTTCATCATTACAGCTTAAGAAATCTCTCTATCATTTTCTATCATTTTTAGGGACAAAAAAACCTAGTACAATTTGTAGGGCTCAGACAAAATGATTTTATATAATTAGGTTAAGAATTATGTAAATTGCAAAATAAAAAAAGATTTTAAAAATACATACACGATGACTTGTATATATTTTTTTATTCTGATAATAATTGTAAACTTATTTGATACTGACCTATGACAGCCATTCTGTGACATGACATGACATGACCTGAATTTACACAATCTTGCTGATTTAACAGTAAAACAGTTCAGCTCACAGATAAAGACTAAGC
Source organism: Carassius gibelio (assembly GCF_023724105.1). NCBI lineage: Eukaryota > Metazoa > Chordata > Actinopteri > Cypriniformes > Cyprinidae > Carassius > Carassius gibelio. The sequence goes on from NC_068381.1 coordinate 13,139,592, forward strand.
TGTAATGCAGGCAAACATATTTTACAAATGCTTATAGATCAATAAAATTGTTAAAAATGCTTTTTCACAAAGTACATAATAATAAGGCACGTTGATATTCTGATGACATTTTTTTCCAAGTACGTTTTACCAATTTCAAATCACATCAATCTTAATAAATACTATAGATCTGGTATTTCATGATTTATGAATGATATATATAATTGTCCTCGATGGCTGGAAGTGAAATACTCATATTCAGGAGTGCTGAATTTTTAAGCATGTCTTCTTGTCATGCATTGGTCATTGAGCTCATTGTAGCGATGCTTCAGGTGTTGAAATAGATTTGTTATAGATTATACAGGTTCACTGTTTGCAGAGTGTATACAGTATGTGTATGTGGTGCAGACGCAGTAGCGAGAGCATGTTATTGTTACGCAAAAACACATTAAAATAATGTGCGAGCATGAATCTCTCCGCTTGCATGCACATTTCCTTTACTTTGACAAAAAACGCGTCCTCTGATACATGCTGCTTTTGCTCGGAGAGCGTGCGCGCACTTAAAACTCGTTTCCTCTGCTCAAACTGTGTCCTGTGCACTCACAACTCTCTCTATGCTCATGCGCTAGATATTCATTCTTTTCACACCTTTCTACTTCTAACCTTTTCTGTTCACATCTTTTACCATGTGCAGTGTGAATGCTCTGATCCATTAACATGGGCTCTGAAAAAAAATATGCATTACAGATAGAGCTTGTGAACCTGGCCTTGCATAGGCATATGCACAGTCTGTCCTGTTCTCCTGCTCCATTTAGGAACGCTTCATTCGGACTGGTTCAGATAGCAACACCAAACGTGCAGTGTGTAATACCTATCATGGCCACCACCAGATGGAGCTATAGGATTACTTTTAAATAATTGTTTTAGAAACGTCTATAAAGCATTTAAATCATTTATAAAAATCTTTCAAAGTAAAACAATATGTATTTTAAAAAGCTAATGAATTTTACTGGTAATATAGTTTTATATAATAATTTCAGAAATGTTTATAGATCAATAAAAGTATTTTTAAAAATGGTTATAGATCATGAAAAGTGCGAATAAGCTCTCTTTGGTTTACATTAGTTAATGCATTAACTAACATGAACTAACAATGAACAATCTATTTTTCAGATAATTTATTAATCTTTTTTATGTTAGTTATTCCTATCATTAAAAATATTATTATTTATGTTTTTTCACAGTACATAAACTAATTTAAAAATAAAAATGTAATAAAAAAAATATTATTAATAATGTATTAAAATATTTTAACTAAGCTTTAATTAACATTTATATAAACACTTATATTGAAAGAGACTGAAATTGAAGTAATTTTTACTTTTAAAAACCACTTGTAAGACACAGTTAACAAATGCAGTGAGCAGATGAAAGGACAGAACAACAAAGATATATAGTGCCCCCTATTGGCAACAGGAAGTGTCATATTTTACACTGCGACAAACTACTCCTAGAAATTTTTTGACATTAATGTATTTTTCGTGGTCAGTCTATCTTGAGTTTTTGTTAAAGGTCGTGTCCATGGCGCCATGACAAAATTGATGTCTCGCCATAGGAAGAGAAGTTGTTGTAACTCAGGCATAAAATATTCGATCTTCCCCAAACTTCAAATGTTTTAATAAGAGTCTTGGCCTGAACACATCTGAAGGAAAATATTCCATTATAATGACAGCGCCACCTGCTGGCAAAAAGAAGATTGGCACATATAAATGACTTTGACATATTCCACTTATATTTACGACTTTAAATGCATATTTCTCGCCGTTCGCTTTTTTTACTAAAGCCGCTTGCTGGCGGTGAGCCCGGGTGCGAGGGCCCGATCATCGCTGCTTGCAGCTTTAATTAGGGCCCGAGCACCGAGGTGCGAGGACCCTCTTGTATCTGCTTTGTTTTTTATTAGGGCTCAAGCCTGGAGGGCGAGAGCCCTATTGTTTTCCTTAGGATTATTAGGGCTCAAGCCTGGAGGGCGAGAGCCCTATTGTTTTCCTTAGGATTATTTTTTATTATTATTATTATTATTATTTTTTTCTAACGTTACGGGGGCTTTTGGGGTCCTTAACATGCTCGAAAACTCTTGAAAATTGGCACACAGATTGGAACCTGCGGCCATTAGGGTCGGGCAGAGACTGATACACGGGCGTGGCACAGGGGCTCTACAGCGCCCCCTGGAATACTGAGGGCCATATATCACACATACTTGCACGTAGACACATGAAACTCGGTACACATGTAGATCTCATTAAACCAAACAACTTTCGTACTGCATGTCATAGGCTCCGCCCAACAGGAAGTTGGCTATTTAGGGTTTATTATTCATATTTTTGGTCAAAGTTGTGGGGGCTTTTGGGGTCCCTAACATACTCAAAAACTCTTGAAAATTTGCACACACTTTGGAATCTGTGCCCTTTAGGAGCCTGCAGAGGCTGGGACCCGGGCGTGGCACAGGGGCTCTACGGCGCCCCCTGGAACACAGTCATAAATGTTGATGTATAGCTCACACATACTTGCACATATTCATATGAAACTCAGTACACATATAGATCTCATTGTGCCAAACAATTTTCGTATTGCATGTCATTGGGCTCCGCCCAACAGGAAGTCAGCTATTTAGAGTTATGTAAAAAGCGCATGCTCTGGAATTTGATATACTTGTCATAGGTTTTTTACTCGTTTACCACCAAACTCGGTCAACATGATCTCAAGACATTGGGGATGAAAAATTGCCAGGGGATTTTTGATATCTCGAACGGTTTGCTCGTGGCGAGGCGTTGAAATTATGGCGAGAATTGAGAAACAGGAAGTGTCTAATACCATCCACATACATTTCCTGATTTCAATCAAACTTCATCAGATTATTCATTGTATGATGTCGATCACATATATGTGACTATTAGGAGTCAAAGTTATAGCGCCACCAACTGGCAGCAGGAAGTGTGTCATTTTCAATATGCTTGGAATTCAGCATCTTATTTTTACTCGATTTGCTTCAAACTTCATCAGAATAATGTTAAAACACAGCCGATATAAATCTGCTGGGGGGATATTGATATCTAAAAATATTGTTGCCGTGGCAACATGTCAAACTGGAATACTTCTCAGGTGATTTTGAGGCATATAACATGCTTAGAATTTCATCAAACTCAGAACACATATCAGTATTAGTGACAGCTAGACACTGGCAAAAGTTCATAAGAGGGTGTGGAAGAGGCACTCTATAGCGCCACCTTTTGTCAAAAGTGGGGGGGTTAGTTTTAGCTACAAACACCAAACTCAGTACAAAAAATGTTCTTTTTAAGACGGACAACTTTCTAATTCACAGTCATCAGCTACGACCAACAGGAAGTTGGCTATTTTGATTTGAATGTGGATTTTTTTTACATTTAGCTGTGAATTAATGCATACTGCTCAGAGGAGAGTAACACTATACACACCAAACTTTGTCTACATGTTGAAAAAACATTGAGGAACTTAAATTGTGAATGGGTTTTGGATAGCTTGGATGGTTTAGTGGTGGTGATTTTTTAAATGACAGTAAAAATGGAATTATTAATTTTCCTGCATTTTTAAATTCCAAACACTTCAAAACCTTTTTTCATACAGAAAAAAAGTCATTCTGAGGAAATATGCATAGTTTCATGACTTTACAACACTGTATGGATAACAGAAAATTAAAAAACTGTCAGACATCTGATCTCACTCTATCCCCCTGTTTGAGTGTGTGTGCTTAGACTACCATTGTCTGAGAGAAATAGCGCCCCTACAGGTGCAATTCCCGCAAAAAAAAGGGAGGAGACTCTCTTTTATTTTCACTTTTAAATCGGTTAAAATACAAATTAATACTTGGATTTAATTCACACTGACAAGCTAAACCAACATATATGATTATTACCATGTCACGGCTCATGGATAAATTATTTCTGGCCAGAGATACGTGAGAAATAGGAGAGATGAATCACCGCTGTGATCACGAGCGTCTGGAGTAAAGAGCTCAGAAAAAACGAATTTATTCCTGTTTTAAAGCTTTTAAAAATAAATTATTACAGCGATATCACACAATCAACCAATTAGAACACACCAAGAGCTAAATTCAGATGTTTTTGAACTGTTTGTGTGAAAATGAATTATTTGCGGCTGCCTATCTGAAACCACCGCCTCCGATCAGCGCGTACAGTGTCGAGCTCAAAACAAACGAATTTATTCTTGTTTAAGAGCTTTTTTAAATAAAATATTACCACAAATGCACACAATAAACCCATTGTAACACTACAAGAGCTAAATGCAGGTGTTTGTGACCCGTTTAAGTGTGCAAGACTATTTGAAAGCGCGACTGGCAGAATAACATATATCTCTCGAGCTGCAGGATTCTGCCTTTCGTCGTACGAATGAACACATCACGGACAAGATTATTTCAAAATACATAATAGCTTGGCGACTATAAACGAAAACAGCCACGTGAACATAAACTGTTGAGAAATAAATCTGAAATGGATCTACTGGATTTTAATATTAAGTGACCGCATATACCAGCTGCTTCTGTCTTCAATTTTGATCCATATAAAAAATGAAACTCATTCATCTTGGCTGCTTTTTTTAATGTGTGTACGTATTTATTTATTTATTTATTTATTTATTTATTATTTTGCTCTAACAAGAATTAATCTATATTTAATTAAATCAATTACATTTTATTTTACATTTGATTTGTCCATTTCTGCATCTAAACGCCTAAAAACCTAAAACATGCTCTATTATACTATTGTTAGCAATTTCTTTATCGTCCAATTTATCTGGTGTACACTTTTATTTTCATAATAAACTTGTTTGTTAGATTATACACAGTTACAGTGGTCTATAATAAATATTGACAGGTTTTATTCAAGCTGTTTAGAATGATTGCAGTAGGCAAATGTTTTGAAATGTAAATAAAATAAAAAAAAATTAAATAAATAAATAAATAAAAAACATTGGAAAAGAATAACTGTTGTACATTTTTATACATTTTGTATAATTTCATAGTTTATGCATTATAGTTATAAAAACAAATAAATTTAGCCACTCACATAAAATCTTATAGGCCTTATCCTTTTCTGACAGTTTTAGGGATTTTTAAAAATCCTAAAAAACCTTATTTGTGCTGCAAATAATAATTTCAAACTCAAACAGTAAATATTCAGTTCATGCTTTATAAAGCCTTGTCCCAATATTAATAGTCAATAGTAAGCAGTTTATAAATACAGCTATAAAAAGCTTGTTCTTGGGTTATAAGCACATTTATTAAAAAGGAGAGTAAAGGGTCAGTTATCTTCCTATGAAAAATAAAAAAAAACAAAAAAAAACAAACAACAACACAGATTGATACAGAACTCAGAAATTTTATTGTGGATTTATGATAAAATCAGCCTGTAAATGAATTCATACTCCTCCAAGAAGACACAAGTTCACAGCAAACTTTTTTAACATGAAGCTAATATACTGAAGATGTTAAATTGCGAATGGGTTTAGGATAGCTTAAATGGTGTGGCCATAGCGATTTATTAAAGTAACATAAAAAATACAATCGTTATTTTACTATATCTTTAAAATTTTTCATTCCAACTCTTCATAACTTTTTATATACGTAGAAGTCATCATTTGAAGGAAGCACAGTAAGTTTCATAGCTTTATCATTTTCAAGAGCCAGCATAAAATTAAAACTATCATAACTTATAAATCAAGCTTGCAATTCTTAGTTCCAATAATGACCACCAGATGGAGCTATAGGATTACTTTTAAATAATTATTGATTTAAATCATTTATAGAAATCTTTCAAAGAAAAATAATATGTATTTTATGTATTTTACTGATAAAATGACCCTCACTTAATTAGAATAACAAGCTGAAGTATTGTGAACTGTATATTAAGAATAATTCTTTATAAGCTTTATGGACAGATACGTTTTGAGTGACTCTTGAAGGTTCAGCACCACATCCTCTTTTACCACTGTTTAAAGAATTTATCTTACAGAACAGGTGTGAATGAATTTTGGATAGCTTGAATGATTTTGCGTGGTGATTTTTTGAAATAACAGTAAAAAAGTAACCAGTAAATGTCTTTTATTTTTTTAAAGTGCAGCTTCTAAACACTTCAAAAAAATGTACACATAGCAGACAAGTCATTCTGAGGAAATATGCATAGTTCCATGACTATACAACATTATATGGATGATAGAAAATTAAAAAACTATCATACATCTGATGTCACTCTGTCCCTCTGTCACTGTGGGTAGTGTGTGTGTGTGTGTGTGTGTTTGTGTGTGTGTTAAGTGAATTAGGTGTGAAACTATCAGGGAGCATTTAGTCTCCAGCGCCAACATTTTACAGAACTGCCACTTTCCTGGAGTCTCCAGAATTACTCGGTGTCCGGCTCTGAGAGACTTAAGATCCCAAAAAATGATTTAATTAGAATACCATGAAGTATTGTGAAATACTATATATTAAGGCTTTATATATAGCCTTTATGAACAGATTAGAGTGACTCGTGAAGGACCAGCACCACCTCCTCTTGTTCGATGGTTTGAGGAGTATATCTTCCAGAATCCAGGATTAAGATTTAAGAGCTCATTTTTATTCCACCTCCTTTCCTGAAAGTCTGTCTTGCAGAATTGACTAAAAATTAATCTTCACATTATTTCCTAATTATTTTGCAATTCTTTTTGTCAGTTCTTCTTGACCTGTTTTTCTCTTCCAGCTTTCCTGGACTATTGTATAGCACTCATAAATGATTAAATAAAAAATAATGGTAGTTATTAAGATTGATATGGTTTGGAATTGGTAAAAAATGCTTGGAAAAAAATCACAATAAAACAATGTTTTAATGTTTACGTTTGGAATATTAACTGACGTGAATGAATGCTATATAAACATTGTTCATGTTAACATAATGTTTATGAATGGAATCTTATTGTAAAGTGTTACTAAAGTTATATATATATATATTGTTCTGTGAATGTGATTTTAAAGTCTAGATGATTCGGATTAACCCTTTAACAGCCATATCCTTTAAAACCTCACTGCCAGAGGGATATTGTGAATGCATGTGCCCGCTGGGCACAGTTTACCTGATGCCACCAGGGTGGCGATGGCACTGGTGGCTTGAGCCCGCCATCGCTGCTTGCAGCTATATTTTTTTATTATTATTATTATTATTATTATTTTTTTCTAACGTTACGGGGGCTTTTGGGGTCCTTAACATGCTCGAAAACTCTTGAAAATTGGCACACAGATTGGAACCTGCGGCCATTAGGGTCGGGCAGAGACTGATACACGGGCGTGGCACAGGGGCTCTACAGCGCCCCCTGGAATACTGAGGGCCATATATCATACATACTTGCACGTAGACACATGAAACTCGGTACACATGTAGATCTCATTAAACCAAACAACTTTCGTACTGCATGTCATAGGCTCCGCCCAACAGGAAGTTGGCTATTTAGGGTTTATTATTCATATTTTTGGTCAAAGTTGTGGGGGCTTTTGGGGTCCCTAACATACTCAAAAACTCTTGAAAATTTGCGCACACTTTGGAATCTGTGCCCTTTAGGAGCCTGCAGAGGCTGGGACCCGGGCGTGGCACAGGGGCTCTATGGCGCCCCCTGGAACACAGTCATAAATGTTGATGTATAGCTCACACATACTTGCACATATTCATATGAAACTCAGTACACATATAGATCTCATTGTGCCGAACAATTTTCGTATTGCATGTCATTGGGCTCCGCCCAACAGGAAGTCAGCTATTTAGAGTTATGTAAAAAGCGCATGCTCTGGAATTTGATATACTTGTCATAGGTTTTTTACTCGTTTACCACCAAACTCGGTCAACATGATCTCAAGACATTGGGGATGAAAAATTGCCAGGGGATTTTTGATATCTCGAACGGTTTGCTCGTGGCGAGGCGTTGAAATTATGGCGAGAATTGAGAAACAGGAAGTGTCTAATACCATCCACATACATTTCCTGATTTCAATCAAACTTCATCAGATTATTCATTGTATGATGTCGATCGCATATATGTGACTATTAGGAGTCAAAGTTATAGCGCCACCAACTGGCAGCAGGAAGTGTGTCATTTTCAAAATGCTTTGAATTCAGCATCTTATTTTTACTCGATTTGCTTCAAACTTCATCAGAATAATGTTAAAACACAGCCGATATGAATCTGCTGGGGGAAATTGGATAGCTAAAAATGTTGTTGCCGTGGCAACATGTCAAACTGGAATACTTCTCAGGTGATTTTGAGGCATATAACATGCTTAGAATTTCATCAAACTCAGAACACATATCAGTATTTATGATAACTAGACACTGGCAAAAGTTCATAAGAGGGCGTGGAAGAGGCACTCTATAGCGCCACCTTTTGTCAAAAGTGGGGGGGTTAGTTTTAGCTACAGACACCAAACTCGGTAAAAAAATTGTTCTTATCAAGACGGACAACTTTCTAATTCACAGTCATCAGCTACGATCAACAGGAAGTCAGCTATTTTGATTTGAATGTGGATTTTTTTTTACATTTAGTTGTGAATTAATGCATACTGCTCAGAGGAGAGTAACACTATACACACCAAACTTTTTCTACATGATGCCAAAACATTTTAAACAACTTAAATTGCCAATGGATTTTGGATAGCTTGAACGGTTTTGTCGTGGTGATTTTTTTTAATGACAGTAAAACTGGAATTATTAATTTTCCTGCATTTTTAAATTCCAAACACTTCAAAACCTTTTTTCATACAGACAAAAAGTCATTCTGAGTAAATATGGATAGTTTCACGACTTTACAACACTGTATGGATAATAGAAAATTAAAAAACTGTCAGACATCTCATATCACTCTGTCCCTCTGTTTGAGTATTATGTGCTGAGACTTACATTGTCTGAGAGAAAATGCGCCCCTACAGGTGCAATTACCGGAGATTTAGTTTCTCTTTTAAATCGGTTAAAATACAAATAAATACTTGGATTTAATTCACACTGACAAGCTAAACCAACATATATGATTATTATCAGGTCAGGGCTCATTAATAATTGATGTGTGGTCAGTGATACGTGAGAAACACGAGAGATGAATCACCGCTCTGAGCATGAGCATCTGGAATGATGAGCTCAGAAAAAACGAGTTTATTCTTGTTTTATAGCTATTAAAAATAAAGTATTGCAGCGATATCACACAATTCACCAATTAGAACACACCAAGAGCTAAATTAAGACGTTTTTGAACTGTTTGTGTGAAAATGAAATATTTGAGGCTGCCTATATGAAATCACGCCTCCGATCAGCGCGTACAGTGTCGAGCTCAAAACAAACGAATTTATTCTTGTTTAAGAGCTTTTTTAAATAAAATATTACCACAAATGCACACAATAAACCCATTGTAACACTACAAGAGCTAAATGCAGGTGTTTGTGACCCGTTTAAGTGTGCAAGACTATTTGAAAGCGCGACTGGCAGAATAACATATATCTCTCGAGCTGCAGGATTCTGCCTTTCGTCGTAAGAACGAACACATCACGGACAAGATTATTTCAAAATAGCTTGGCGAATATAAACGAAAACAGCCACGTGAACGTAAACCGTTGAGAAATATATCTGAAGTGGATCTACTGGATTTGAATATTAAGTGACCGCGTATACCAGCTGCTTCTGTCTTCAATTTTAATCTATATAAAAAATGTAATTCATTCATCTTGGCTGCGTTTTTAATGTGTGTACGTATTTATTTATTTATTATTTTGCTCTAACAAGAATTAATCTATATTTAATTAAATCAATTACATTTTATTTTACATTTTATTTGTCCATTTCTGCATCTAAACGCCTAAAAACCTAAAACATGCTCTATTATACTATTGTTAGCAATTTCTTTATCGTCCAATTTATCTGGTGTACACACTTTTATTTTCATAATAAACTTGTTTGTTAGATTATACACAGTTACAGTGGTCTATAATAAATATTAACAGGTTTTATTCAAGCTGTTTAGAATGATTGCAGTAGGCTAAAAAACATTGGAAAACAATAACTGTTGTACTTTTTTATATATTTTGTATAATTTCATAGTTTATGCATTATAGTTATAAAAACAAATAAATTTAGCCACTCACATAGAAATCTTAGGCCTTATCCTTTTCTTACAGTTTTAGGAATTTTAAAAAATCGTAAAAAACCTTATTTGTGCTGCAAATAATAATTTCAAACTCAAAAAGTAAATAGTCAGTTCATGCTTTATAAAGCCTTGTCCCAATATTAATAGTCAGTAGTAAGCAGTTTATAAATACAGCTATAAATAGCTTGTTTTTGGTTTATAAGCACATTTATTAAAAAGGAGAGTAAAGGATCAGTTATCTTCCTATGAAAAATAAAAAAATAAAAATAAACAAACAACAACACAGATTGATACAGAACTCAGAAATGTTATTGTGGATTTATGATAAACTCAGCCTTTAAATGAATTCATTCTCCTCCAAGAAGACACAAGTAGTTCACACCAAACTTTTTTTTTAACATAAATCCAATATACTGAAGATGTTAAATTGCGAATGGGTTTAGGACACCTTAAATGGTGTGGCCATAGCAATTTATTAAAGTAACATAAAAAAATACAATAGTTATTTTACTATATCTTTAAATTTTTTCATTCCAAACTCTTCATAATTTTTTATATACGTAGAAGTCATCATTTGAAGGAACCACAGTAAGTTTCAAAGCTTTATCATTTTCAAGAGCCAGCATAAAATTAAAACTATCATAACTTATAAATCAAGCTTGCAATTCTTAGTTCCAATAATGACCACCAGATGGAGCTATAGGATCACTTTTAAATAATTATTGTAGAAACAAGTATGATTTAAATCATTTATAGAAATCTTTCAAAGAAAAATAATATGAATTTTATGTATTTTACTGATAAAATGACCCTCACTTAATTAGAATAACAAGCTGAAGTATTGTGAACTGTATATTAAGAATAATTCTTTATAGGCTTTATGGACAGATACGTTTTGAGTGACTCTTGAAGGTTCAGCACCACATCCTCTTTTACCACTGTTTAAAGAATGTATCTTACAGAACAGATGCGAATGAATTTTGGATAGCTTGAATGGTTTTGTCGTGGTGATTTTTTGAAATAACAGTAAAAAAGTAACCAGTAAATGTCTTTTATTTTTTTAAAGTGCAGCTTCTAAACACTTCAAAAAAATGTACACATAGAAGACAAGTCATTCTGAGGAAATATGCATAGTTTCATGACTATACAACATTATATGGATGATAGAAAATTAAAAAACTATCATAAATCTGATGTCACTCAGTCCCACTGTCACTGTGGGTAATGTGTGTGTGTGTGTGTGTGTGTGTGTGTGTGTGTGTGTGTGTGTGTTAAGTGAATTAGGTGTGAAACTATCAGGGAGCATTTAGTCTCCAGTGCCAACATTTTACAGAGCTGCCACTTTCCTGGAGTCTCAGAATTACAATGTGTCAGGTTCTGAGAAATCTAAGATTCCAAAAAATGATTTAATTAGAATACCATGAAGTATTGTGAAATACTATATATTAAGACTTTATATATAGGCTTCATGAACAGATTATAGTGACTCGTGAAGGACCAGCACCACCTCCTCTTGTCCGATGGTTTGAGGAATATATCTTCCAGAATCCGGGATTAAGATTTAGGAGCTCATTTTTATTCCACCTCCTTTCCTGAAAGTCTGTCTTGCAGAATTGACTAAAAATTAATCTTCACATTAATTCCTAATTATTTTGCAATTCTTTTTGTCAGTTCTTCTTGACCTGTTTTTTTCTTCTTCTTTTCTGACCTCATGACCCAGTCAGCATTTTTTGTATAATGGTCAAGTCTTAACTTATCCATTTCTGTATTGCATTTGTGTTTGATATTTCTCATGGGTATTTCATAATTTTCGACTTTACAGTTTGAGTTAAAACTCTTTTTTAGCGCATTCCATCTGCAAAAGAAAACATGCCTAATAATTCTACACACATGAATATAAAGTGTTTTTCTCTTCCAGCTTTCCTGGACTATTGTATAGCACTCATAAATGGTTAAATAAAAAATAATGGTAGTTATTAAGATTGATATGGTTTGGAATTGGTAAAATGTTCTTGGAAAAAAATCACAATAAAACAATGTTTTAATGTTTAAGTTTGGAATATTAACTGACATGAATGAATGCTATATAAATATTGTTCATGTTAACATAATGTTTATAAATGAAATCTTATTGTAAAGTGTTACTAAAGTTATAAATATATATATATATATATATTATATATATATATATGTATATATATATATATATAATATATATATATATATATATATATATATATATATTGTTCTGTGAATGTAATTTTAAAGTCTAGATGATTCGGATTAACCCTTTAACTGCCATATCCTTTAAAACCTCACTGCCAGAGGGATATTATGAATGCATGTGCCCGCTGGGCACACTTTACCTGATGCCACCGGGGTGGCGATGGCATTGGTGGCTTGAGCCCGCCATCGCTGCTTGCAGCTATATTTATTATTATTCTTCTTCTTCTTCTTCTTCTTCTTCTCCCGAATGAATCGCATTTTTGAGGGCTTTAACATGCTCAAAAAGTCATGAAACTTTGCACACTCGTCAAACCTGGTGAAAATTTTCGTCTGATATAGGATTCAGAAGAGGGTGTGGCAAAATGCCTCGACAGCGCCACCTATACCAAGAAAATCAACAGCCTTCCAGCTATGTTTCACGTACATGCACGAAAATTGGCACACATATGTAACACACCAATACCTACAAAAAAGACTCTTGGAGCGAAATTCTAAACCCAACAGGAAGTCGGTTATTTTTAATATTATGAGCATATTTTGTGTAATTTTGGTCATTTCCATGTGTTGTATTTTAACGAACTCCTCCTAGAGAGTTCTTCAAATCAACACCAAATTTGGTATGCCTAATCTAAAGGCCTTTGCGATGTTAAATTGCGAAGATCCTGACTTTTCGTTGAAGGGCGTGTCCGTGGCGGCCTGGCGAATTTCGATGATTCGCCATGAAAAATGAAGTTGCTATAACTCACACATACAATGACCAATCTGCCCCAAACTTCATATGTTTGATGAGACTCCGAACCTGAACAGATTGACATGCCCATATTCAGTTATAGTCATAGCGCCACCTATTGGCAACAGGAAGTGACATATTTTACGCTGCGACGAACTACTCCTAGAAATTTTATGACATCAATGTCTTTTTTGTGGTCAGTCTAATCTAAAGGCCTGTGCGATGTTCAGTTGTGAAGATCTTGAGTTTTCGTTAAAAGGCTTGTTCATGGCGCCGCGACGAAGTTCGATGTCTCGCCATGCGAATAAAAGATGTTATAACTCAGGCATAAGATGTCCGATCTTCCCCAAACTTCACATGTGTGATAAGAGTCCTGGCCTGAACAGATCTTCAGGCCAATATTCCACCGGGTGTGGCAGAATGGCTCTATAGCGCCACCTATACACTTTCAACGGAGTGCGCCTCGAGCTATGTTTCACGTACATGTACAAAAATTGGTACACACATGTAACACTCCAATACCTACAAAAAAGTCTCTTGGTACGAAATCCGGATCCCAACAGGAAGTCGGTTATTTTGAATTTTCCCTTCAAAATTGCTGTTGTTTTTGCCATTTTCAGGGGTTGTACTTTAACAAACTCCTCCTAGAGATTTATTCAGATCAACACCAAACTTGGTCAGTGTAATCTAAAGCCCTTTGCGATAATAAATTGCGAAGGACTTGAGGTTTCGTTAAAGGGCGGGTCCATGGCGGCCTGACAAATTTCGATGTTTCGCCATGAAAAAGGAAGTTGCTGTAACTCAGACATACAATGTCCAATCTGCCCCAAACTTCACATGTTGGATAAGACTCTTGACCTGAACAGATCTACATGCCAATATTCAGTTATAGTCATAGCGCCACCTATTGGCAACAGGAAGTTACATATTTTACACTGCAACAAACTACTCCTAGAAATTTTATGACATCAATGTCTTTTTTGTGGTCAGTCTAATCTAAAGACCTGTGTGATGTTTAGTTGTGAAGATCTTGAGTTTTTGTTAAAAGGTGTGTCCATGGCGCCGTGATGAAGTTCAATGTCTCGCCATGGGAATAAAAGATGTTATAACTCAGGCATAAAATGTCCGATCTTGCCCAAACTTCACTTGTGTGATAAGGGTCCTGGCCTGGACAGATCTGAAGGCCAATATTCCATCGAGTGTGGCAAAATGGCTCAATAGCGCCACCTATACACTTTCAACGGAGTGCGTATACACTTTAAACGGAGTGCGCCTTGAGCTATGTTTCACGTACATGTACAAAAATCGGTACACACATGTAACACACCAATATCTACGAAAAAGTCTCTTGGTACGAAGTCCGAATCCTAACAGGAAGTCAGTTATTTGGAATTTTCTCTGCAAAATTAGTGTTGTTTTGGCCATTTTCAGGGGTTGTACTTTAACGAACTCCTCCTAGATATTTATTCAGATCAACACCAAACTTGGTCAGTGTAATCTAAAGCCTTTTGCGATCTTAAATTGCGAAGATCTTGAGGTTTCGTTAAAGGGCGTGTCCATGGCGGCCTGACAAATTTCATTGTTTCGCCATGAAATAGGATGTTGTTGTAACTCAGGCATAAAATGTCCAATCCTCCCCAAACCTCACATGTTCGATAAAAGTCCTGCCCTGAACACATCTGAAGGCCAATTTTCCATTATAATGATAGCGCCACCTGCTGGCAACAGGAAGATTTGCACATATATGGAATAAACATTGATATATTCTACTTATATTTATGAGTTTAAACGCATATTTCTCACCGTTCACCTATTAACTAAAGCCACTCGCTGCCGGTGAGCCCGGGTGCGAGGGCCCGTTCATCGCTGCTTGCAGCTTTAATTATTATTATTATTTTTCTTCTCCCCAATGAATCGCGTTTTTGAAGGCCTAAACATACTCAAAAAGTCAGGAAAATTTGCACACACCTCCGAACTGGTGAAAATTTATGTCTGATATGGGTTTCAGAAGTGGGCGTGGCAAAATGGCTCGACAGCGCCACCTATACATGTTCAGCGGTGTGCGCCTCGAGCTACGTTTCACGCACATGTCTGAAAATCGGTAAACACATGTAAGACACCAAGACCTACAAAAAAGACTCTTGGAGCAAAATTCTAAACCCAACAGGAAGTTGGTTATTTTTAATATTATGAGCAAATTTTTTGTCATTTTTGCCATTTCCATGCATTGTATTTTAACGAACTCCTCCTAGAGATTAATTCAGATCAACACCAAATTTGGTATGCCTAATCTAAAGGCCATTGAGATGTTAAATTGCGAAGATCTTGAGTTTTCGTTGAAGGGCGTGTCCGTGGCGGCCTGGCGAATTTTGATGATTCGCCATGAAAAATGAAGTAGCTATAACTCAGACATACAATGTCCAATCAGCCCCAAACTTCACATGTTTGATGTGACTCCAAACCTGAACAGATTGACATGCCCATATTCAGTTATAGTCATAGCGCCACCTATTGGCAACAGGAAGTGACATATTTTACGCTGTGATGAACTACTCCTAGAAATTTTTTGACATCAATGTCTTTTTTGTGGTCAGTCTAATCTAAAGGCCTGTGCGATGTTCAGTTGTGAAGATCTTGAGTTTTCGTTAAAAGGCGTGTCCACGGCGCCATGGCAAAGTTCGATGTCTCGCCATGGGAATAAAAGATGTTATAACTCAGGCATAAAATGTCCGATCTTCCCCAAACTTCACATGTGTGATAAGAGTCCTGGCCTGAACACATCTGAAGGCCAATATTCCATCGGGTATGGCAAAATGGCTCTATAGCGCCACCTATACACTTTCAACGGAGTGTGCCTCGAGCTATGTTTCACGTACATGTACAAAAATCGGTACACACATGTAACACACCAATACCTACAAAAAAGTATCTTGGTACGAAATCCGAATCCCAACAGGAAGTCGGTTATTTAGAATTTTCTCTGCAAAATTGGCGTTGTTTTTGCCATTTTCAGGGGTTGTACTTTAACGAACTCCTCCTAGAGATTTATTCAGATCAACACCAAACTTGGTCAGTGTAATCTAAAGGCCTTTGTGATGTTAAATTGCGAAGATCTTGAGGTTTCGTTAAAGGGCGTGTCCATGGTGGCCTGCCAAATTTCGATGTTTCGCCATGAAAAAGGAAGTTGCTGTAACTCAGACATACAATGTCCAATCTGCCCCAAACTTCACATGTTAGATAAGACTTCTGCCCTTAACAGATCTACATGCCCATTTTCAGTGATAGTCATAGCGCCACCTGCTGGCAACAGGAAGTGACATGTTTTAGGCTGCGACAAACTACTCCTAGAATTTTTTTGAGATTAAAGTATTTTTTGTATTCAGTCTAATCTAAAGGCCTGTGCAATTTTAACTTGTGGAGATCTTGAGTTTTTGTTAAAGGGCGTGTCCATGGCGCCATGACAAATTTTGATGTCTCGCCACAGCAAGAGAAGTTGTTGTAACTCAGGCATAATTTGTTCGATCTTCCCCAAACTTCACATGTTCGATGGGAGTCCTGCCCGGAACACATTTGAAGGGCCATATTCCATTATAATGATAGCACCACCTGCTGGCACCAGGAAGATTGGCACATGTGGAATAAATGTTGATATTTTCCACTTATATTTATGAGTTTGAATGCATATTTCTCACCGTTCACCAATTTACTAAGGCCACTCACTGCCGGTGAGCCCGGGTGCGAGGGCCCGTTCATCGCTGCTTGCAGCTTTAATTAGGGCCCGAGCACCGATGGTGTGAGGACCCTCTTGGAATTGCTCCGTTTATTATTATTATTATTATTATTATTATTCTTCTTCTCTAAGATGAATCGCATTTTTGAGGGCCTAAACATGCTCGAAAAGTCATGAAACTTTGCACACACCTCAGAACTGGCGAAAATTTACGTCTGATATGGGTTTCAGAAGTGGGTGTGGCAAAATGGCTCAACAGCGCCACCTATACACGTTCAACGGTGTGCGCCTCGAGCTACGTTTCATGTACATGTATGAAAATCGGTATACACATGTAACTCTCCAATACCTACAAAAAAGTCTCTTGGAGCAAAATCCGAAACCCAACAGGAAGTCAGTTATTACTAATATTATGAGCAAATTTTGTGTCATTTTTGTCATTTCCATGCGTTGTATTTTAACGAACTCCTCCTAGAGATTAATTCAGATCAACACCAAATTTGGTATGCCTAATCTAAAGGCCTTTGCGATGTTAAATTGCGAAGCTTTTGAGTTTTCGTTAAAGGGCCTGTGTGTGGCGGCCTGGCGAATTTCGATGATTCGCCATGAAACAGGAAGTTGCTATAACTCAGACATACAATGACCAATCTGCCCCAAACTTCACATGTTTGATGAGACTCCTGTCCTGAACAGTTTGACATGACCATATTCAGTTATAGTCATAGCGCCACCTATTGGCAACAGGAAGTGACATATTTTACGCTGCGACAAACTACTCCTAGAAATTTTTGACATCAATGTCTTTTTTGTCGTCAGTCTAATCTAAAGGCCTGTACGATGTTAAATTGAGAAGATCTTGAGTTTTCGTTAAAGGGCGTGTCCATGGCGCCATGTCAAAGTTCGATGTCTCGCCATGGGAGTAGAAGTTGTTGTAACTCAGTCATAAAATATCAGATCTTGCCCAAACTTCAAATGTTTGATAAGAGTACTGACCTGAACACATCTGGAGGCTAATATTCCATTGGGTGTGGCAAAATGGCTCGATAGCGCCACCTATACATATTCAATGGAGTGCGCCTCGAGCTACATGTCATATACATGTACGAAAATCGGTAAACATATGTAACACACCAATAGCTACAAAAAAGTCTCTTGGTACGAAACCCGAATCCCAACAGGAAGTCGGTTATTTTTAATTTTCCCTGCAAAATTGGTGTTGTTTTTGTCATTTTCAGGGGTTGTATTTTAACGAACTCCTCCTAGAGATTTATTCAGATCAACACCAAACTTGGTCAGTGTAATCTAAAGCCCTTTGCCATGTTAAATTGCGAAGGAATTGAGGTTTCGTTAAAGGGCGTGTCCATGGCGGCCTGACAAATTTCGATGATTCGCCATGAAAAATGATGGTGCTATAACTCACACATACAATGTCCAATCCGCCCCAAACTTCACATTTTTGATAAGACTCTTCACCTGAACAGATCTACATGCCAATATTCAGTTATAGTCATAGCGCCACCTATTGGCAACTGGAAGTGACATATTTTACACTGTGACAAACTACTCCTAGAAATTTTATGACATCAATGTCTTTTTTGTGGTCAGTCTAATCTAAAGACCTGTGTGATGTTTACTTGTGAAGATCTTGAGTTTTTGTTAAAAGGCATGTCCATGTCGCCATGACGAAGTTTGATGTCTCGCCATGGGAAAAAAAGATGTTATAACTCAGGCATAAAATGTCAGATCTTGCCCAAACTTCACATGTGTGATAAGGGTCCTGGCTTGAACACATCTGAAGGCCAATATTCCATTATAACGATAGCGCCACCTGCTGGCAACAGGAAGATTGGGACACATATGGAATAAACTTTGATATATTGCACTTATATTTATGAGTTTAAATGCATATTTCTCAACGTACACCTTTTTACTAAAGCCACACGATGGCGGTGAGCCCGGGTGCGAGGGCCCGTTCATCGCTGCTTGCAGCTTTAATTATTATTATTATTATTACGGTGCCAAATGAATCGCCTTTTTGAAGGCCTAAACATACTCAAAAAGTGAGGAAAATTTGCACACACCTCCGAACTGGCGAAAATTTACGTCTGATATGGGTTTCAGAAGTGGGCGTGGCAAAATGGCTCGATAGCGCCACCTATACACGTTCAGCGGTGTGCGCCTCAAGCTACGTTTCACACACATGTATGAAAATCGGTACACACATGTAACACACCAAGACCTACGAAAAAGACTCTTGGAGCAAAATTCTAAACCCAACAGGAAGTCAGATATTTTTTATTTTATGACGAAATTTTTTGTCATTTTTGCCATTTCCATGCGTTGTATTTTAACGAACTCCTCCTAGAGATTAATTCAGATCAATACCAAATTTGGTATGCCTAATCTAAAGGCCTTTGCGATGTTAAATTGCGAAGATCTTGAGTTTTCGTTCAAGTTCGTGTCCGTGGCGGCCTGGCGAATTTCGATGATTCGCCATGAAAAATGAAGTTGCTATAACTCAGACATACAATGTCCAATCTGCCCCAAACTTCACATGTTTGATGAGACTCCCAAACTGAACAGATTGACATGCCCATATTCAGTTATAGTCATAGCGCCACCTATTGGCAACAGGAAGTGTCATATTTTACGTTGCGAAGAACTACTCCGAGAAATTTTATGACATCAATGTATTTTTTGTGGTCAGTCTAATCTAAAGGCCTGTGCGATGTTTAGTTGTGAAGATCTTGAGTTTTCGTTAAAAGGCGTGTCCATGGCGCCATCACGAAGTTCGATGTCTCGCCATGGGAATAAAAGATGTTATAACTCAGGCATAAAATGTCCGATCTTCCCCAAACTGCACATGTGTGATAAGAGTCCTGGCCTGAACACATCGGAAGGCCAAAATTCCATCAGGTGTGGCAGAATGGCTCGATAGTGCCACCTATACACTTTCAACAGAGTGCGCCTCGAGCTATGTTTCACGTACATGTACAAAAATCGGTATTCACATGTAACACACCAATACATACAAAAAAGTCTCTTGGTACGAAATCCGAATCCCAACAGGAAGTCGGTTATTTAGAATGTTCTCTGCAAATTGGCGTTGTTTTTGCCATTTTCAGGGGTTGTACTTTAACGAACTCCTCCTAGAGATTTATTCAGATCAACACCAAACCCGGTCAGTGTAATCTTAAGCCCTTTGCGATGTTAAATTGCGAAGATCTTTAGATTTCGTTAAAGGGCGTGTCCATGGCGGCCTGACAAATTTCGATGTTTCGCCATGAAATAGGATGTTGTTGTAACTCAGGCATAAAATGTCCAATCCTCCCCAAACTTCACATGTTCGATAAAAGTCCTGCCCTGAACACATCTGAAGGCCAATATTCCATTATAATGATAGCGCCACCTGCTGGCAACAGGAAGATTGGCACATATATGGAATAAACATTGATATATTCTACTTATATTTATGAGTTTAAACGCATATTTCTCACCGTTCACCTATTAACTAAAGCCACTCGCTGCCGGTGAGCCTGGGTGCGAGGGCCCGTTCATCGCTGCTTGCAGCTTTAATTAGGGCCCGAGCACCGAGGTGCGAGGACCCTCTTGTATCTGCTTTGTTTATTATTATTATTATTAGGGCCCGAGCACCGAGGTGCGAGGACCCTCTTGTATCTGCTTTGTTTTTTATTAGGGCTCAAGCCTGGAGGGCGAGAGCCCTATTGTTTTCCTTAGGATTATTTGTTATTATTATTATTATTAGGGCTCAAGCCCAAAGGGCGAGAGGCCTATTGTTTTCCTTAGGATTATTTTTTATTATTATTATTATTATTATTAGGGCTCAAGCCTGGAGGGCGAGAGCCCTATTGTTTTCCTTAGGATTATTTTTTTTTTTTTTTTTTTTTTTTTTTATTCTTCTAATTTTTTTCTAAGGTTTCGGGGGCTTTTGGGGTCCTTAACATGCTCAAAAACTCTTGAAAATTGGCACACACCTTGGAACCTGCGGCCATTAGGGCCGGGCAGAGTCTGATACACGGGCGTGGCACAGGGGCTCTACAGCGCCCCCTGTAGTACCGAGGGCCATATATCATGCATACTTGCACGTATACATATGAAACTTGGTACATATATATAACTCATCAAACCAAACAACTTTCACACTGCATGTCATAAGCTCCGCCCAACAGGAAGTTGGCTATTTAGGGTTTTATGAAAAACACATGCTCTGGAATTTGATATACTCCTCTGAGGAACTCCACCCGTTCACCACAAAACTCGGTGAACACGATCTCAAGACATTGGGGATGCTAAATTGCGAAGAGATTTTTGATATCTCGAACGGTTTGCCCGTGGCGAGGCGTTGAAATTATGGCGAGAAATGAGAAACAGGAAATGTATAATAACATCCACATACATTTGCCGAATTTGATCAAACTTAATTGGTTTGTTCGTTGTATGATACCGATCGTATATATGTGACTTTTAGGAGTCAAAGTTATAGCGCCACCAACTGGCAGCAGGAAGTGAATCATTTTCAGAACGCTTTGAATTCAGCATCTTATTTTTACTTGATTTGCTTCAAACTTCATCAGAATAATGACAAAACACGGCCGAAGACAATCTGTCGTGGGGATATTTATATCTAATATAGTGTTGCCATGGCAACGTGTCAAACTTGAATGTTCTGTTCTGGTGATTTTTAGGCAGATAACTAGCTCAGATTTACATGAAACTCGAAACAGATATCAGTATTAAAGATAGCTAGACCATGGCAAAAGCTTTTAAAAGGGCGTGGAAGAGGCACTCTATAGCGCCACCTTTTGTCAAAAGTGGGGGGATTAGTTTTAGCTACAGACACCAAACTTGGTACATAAATTGTTCTTATCAAGACGGACAACTTTCTAATTCGCAGTCATAAGCTACGACCAACAGGAAGTTGGCTATTTTGACTTGAATATGGAGTTTTGGGAATTTTCTTTTGTGAATTAATGCATACTCCTCCCAGGGGAAGTACACTATACACACCAAACTTTGTCTACATTAAGAAAAACCATTGAGGAACTTAAATTGCGAACGGATTTTGGTTAGCTTGAACGGTTTTGTCGTGGTGAATTTTTGAAATGACAGTAAAAAGGGAAACATTAATTGTCTTGTATGTTTAAATTGCAGCTTCCAAACACTTCAAAGCATTTTTTCATACAAAGCTCAAATCATTCTGAGGAAATATGCATAGTTTCACGACTTTACAACACTGTATGGATAAAAGAAAATTAAAAAACTGTCAGACTTCTCAACTTACATGATCTCACTCTGGCCACCCTGTCTGTGTGAGGAAAGGGAGGGGGAGAGTGAGGGGGAGTGTGAGGGGGTTGGTGACTGTGACAGTGTGTGTGGACTGTAGGGAGGGGCTGTCTGGCAGAGAGAGAGAGAGAGAGACCTAATCATCCCTTTAATAATCAGAAAAAAAAAATCTGTATTTTAAATTGTTATTGTTTTTGTTGTTGCTAATGGTGGTGTTTTTTCCTTTCATTACAGGTTAAGAAATCTCTTAGGCCTATCCTTTTCTGACAGTTTTAGGGATTTAAAAACATCCTAAGAACCCTAATTTGTGCTGCAAATAATAATTTCAAACTCATTTGATACTGACCTATGACAACCTGTGACGTGACATGACATTTATTAATCTCATGGATGTAACAGTAAAACTCTTCAACTGACAGAAAAAGCTGCAATGCAAGCAAAACTATTTCACAAATGCTTATAGGTCATTAAAATCACTACAAAACACTAATACATTATTTAAGGATTTGGTAACACTGTAAAATAATGTCTAATTTGTTAACATTAGTATATGCAATGGTAACACTTTATAATAATTGCACTCATTAGCTAAGCATTAGTAAATAGTTCATGATTATAAAGCCTTTTCCCTTAATAATAGTCATTATTAAGCAGTAATACATCTATAAATAAATTGTTCTTGGTTTAAAAGCACATATATTACAAAGGAGATTAAAGTCTCAGTTGTCTTATAAAATAAATAAATAAACACAACCCAGATTCAGAATTCAGAAATATTTATATCAAGATGCAATAAAAGGAAACTGTACACTTGAATAGCTTTTATGCGATTCTTGAAGGATTAGCATCACCTCCTCTTGTAAGATGGTTTGAGGAATATATCTTCGAGATTTTACCGCCGCTCCCTATATGCATAGTATGCAGTCTTCGTAGGGCACCAACTCCCAGAGGGGGCACCATCCCAGTTGCTCAAAAAAACAAAAAAAAAACATGCGCCATTCTCCCATCTGCGCTCGCGACCGCTCACACCTCATGTTTGCGGCTGAATGTTCGTAATTGATGGATGGACATCTATGCCTGGGTATAGGACATCAGCAATCCGGCACAGAGAAAAGAAAACTAAAGAAAATAAAACAGGCATAAAGTTGTCTTGACATTGGACTTTCTAGAGTCTCAAATTTAGGGCCGGTCTCTAAAGTTACATGTGATATTGTTATACACTTTAGTAGCATTTGAAGAGAATGACTTACAGTCATAAAAACAACTGTAATTGTTCATCTAGGTGACAGCTATAATGCACAATTAAATTGAATGTTTGATATTTATTACAACAAACTGTAAGTCATATGTAAATTATGCTACTTTTTCACATGGGCTCAAATGCAAATTTGAAGCTCAATAGCATTTGAGAAGAAAGACTTGCAGTCATAAAACAATTGTAATGTGTTCATATAGGTGTCAGCTACAATGCACACCTTATACATTTTTTATAAATATTAAAATAAAGTGTTACTAAAGTTATATATATTGTTCTGTGTATGTGATTTCAAAGTCTAGATTGGTCGGATTAACCCTTTAACTGCCGCATCCCTTAAAACTTGATTGTCAGAGGGTTACTGTAAATGCTTATGCCTGCTGGGCACAGTTATCCTGATGCCACCGGGGTGGCGTTGCACTGATGGCTTGAGCCCGACATCGCTGCTTGCAGCTATATTTATTATTTTTTTCCAACGTCTCGGGGGCTTTTGGGGCCCTTAACGTGCTTAAAAAGTCTTGAAAATTGGCACACAGATTGGAACCTGCGGCCATTAGGGCCGGGCAGAGACTGATACACGGGCGTGGCACAGGGGCTCTACAGCGCCCCCTGGAATATGGAGGGCCATATATCATACATTCTTGCTCGTAGACGAATGAAACTCGGTACACATATAAATCTCATCAATCCAAACAACTTTTGTATTGCATATCATAGGCTCCGCCCAACAGGAAGTTGGCTATTTAGGGTTTAGTATTCAAATTTTTCGTCAAAGTTGTGGGGGCTTTTGGGGTCCTTAACATACTCAAAAACTCTTGAAAATTTGCGCACACTTTGGAATCTGTGGCCTTTAGGAGCCTGCAGAGGCTGGGACCCGGGCGTGGCACAGGGGCTCTACGGCGCCCCCTGGAACACAGTCAGAAATGTTGATGTATAGCTCACACATACTTGCACATATTCATATGAAACTCAGTACACATATAGATCTCATCGTGCCGAACAACTTTCGTATTGCATGTCATAGGCTCCGCCCAACAGGAAGTCAGCTATTTAGAGTTATGTAAAAAGCGCATGCTCTGGAATTTGAAATACTTGTCATAGGTTTTTTTCTCGATTGCCGCCAAACTTGGTCAACATGATCTCAAGACATTGGGGATGAAAAATTGCCAGGGGATTTTTGATATCTCGAACGGTTTGCTCGTGGCGAGGCGTTGAAATTATGGCGAGAAATGAGAAACAGGAAGTGTCTAATACCGTCCACATACATTTCCTGATTTTAATCAAACTTCATCAGATTATTCGTTGTATGATGTCGATCGCATATATGTGACTATTAGGAGTCAAAGTTATAGCGCCACCAACTGGCAGAAGGAAGTGTGTCATTTTCAAAATGATTTGAATTCAGCATCTTATTATTACTCGATTTGCTTCAAACTTCATCAGAATAATGTTAAAACACAGCCGATATAAATCTGCAAGGGGGATATTGATATCTAAAAAATTGTTGGCGTGGCAACATGTCAAACTGGAATACTTCTCAGGTGATTTTGAGGCATATAACATACTTAGAATTTCACAAAACTCTGAACACACATCAGTATTTCTGATAGGAACTTAAATTGTGAATGGATTTTGGATAGCTTGAATGGTTTTGCCGTGGTGATTTTTTTAAATGACCTTACAAAGGGAATCATTATTGTATTTTTAAATTGCAGCTTCCAAACACGTCAAATAATTTTTTCATACAGATGAAAAAGTCATTCTGAGGAAATATGTATAGTTTCACAACTTTACAACACTGTATGGATAACAGAAAATTAAAAAACTGTCAGACATCTCATCTCACGCTGTCCCTCTGTTTGAGTATATGTGCTTAGACTTCCATTGTCTGAGAGAAATAGCGCCCCTACAGGTTCAATTCCCGAACTTTTACTTTCACTTTTAAATCGGTTAAAAATACAAACAAATACTTAGATTTAATTCACACTGACAAGCTAAACCAACATATCTGATTATTACCGGTTCAGGGCTCATGGATAAATTATTTCTGGCCAGAGATATGTGAGAAATAGGAGAGATGAATCACTGCTGTGACCACGAGCGTCTGGAGTAAAGAGCTCAGAGAAAACGAATTTATTCCTGTTTTAAAGCTTTTAAAAATAAATTATTACAGCGATATCACACAATCAACCAATTAGAACACACCAAGAGCTAAATTCAGATGTTTTTGAACTGTTTGTGTGAAAATGAAATATTTGTGGCTGCCTACCTGAAATCACCGCCTCCGATCAGCGCGTACAGTGTCGAGCTCAAAACAAACGAATTTATTCTTGTTTAAGAGCTTTTTTAAATAAAATATTACCACAAATGCACACAATAAACCCATTGTAACACTACAAGAGCTAAATGCAGGTGTTTGTGACCCGTTTAAGTGTGCAAGACTATTTGAAAGCGCGACTGGCAGAATAACATATCTCTCGAGCTGCAGGTTTCTGTCTTTCGTCGTACGAACGAACACATCATGGACAAGATTATTTCAAAATACATAATAGCTTGGCGAATATAAACGAAAACAGCCACGTAACATAAACTGGATCTACTGGATTTGAATATTAAAGTGACCACATTTACCACTTGCTTCTGTCTTCAATTTTAATCTATATAAAAAAGGAAACTCATTCGACTTGGCTGCTTTTTTAATGTGTGCGTATTTATTTATTTACCTTTTTATACATTTTGTATAATTTCATAGTTTGTGTATTACAATTATGAAAACAAAAATAAATTTAGCCACTCACATAGAAATAGCTTAGGCCTTAACCTTTTTCTGTCAGTTTTAGGGATTTTTAAAAATCCTAAAAAAAACTTATTTGTGCTGCAAATAATAATTTCAAACTCATTTGATACTGACCTATGACATCCTGTGACATTATATTTATTTGAATTTACATAATCTCATAGATGTAACAGTAAATCTGTTCAGCTCACAGATCAATACTAAGCTGTAATGCAAGCAGAACTTTCACAAATGCTTATGAGTCATTTAAGGATTTGATAACACTGTAAAATAATGTCTAATTTGTTAACATTAGCAAATTCATTGATAACACTTTATAATAACTGCACTCATTAGTAAATAGTCAGTTCATGCTTTATAAAGCCTTGTCCCAATATTAATAGTCAGTAGTAAGCAGTTTATAAATACAGCTATAAATAGCTTGTCCTTGGTTTATAAGCACATTTATTAAAAAGGAGAGTAAAGGGTCAGTTATCTTCCTATGAAAAATAAAAGATAAAAATAAACAAACAACAACACAGATTGATACAGAACTCAGAAATTTTATTGTGGATTTATGATAAAATCAGCCTGTAAATGAATTCATACTCCTCCTCATACTACTCCATACTCCTTTTTCAACATGATGCCAATATACTGAGATGTTAAATTGTGAATGGGTTTAGGATAGCTTAAATGGTGTTGCCATAGAGATTTATTAAAGTAACATAAAAAATACAATAGTTATTTTACTATATCTTTAAAATTTTTCATTCTAACTCTTCATAATTTTTTATATAAGTAGAAGTCCTCATTTGAAGGAAGCACAGTAAGTTTCATAGCTTTATCATTTTCAAGAGCCAGCATAAAATTAAAACTATCATAACTTATAAATCAAGCTTGCAATTCTTAGTACCTACAATGGCCACCAGAGGGAGCTATAGGATTACTTTTAAATAATTATTGGAGAAACGAGTATGATTTAAATAATTTATAGAAATCTTTCAAATAAAATAATATGTATTTTAGGAATTTTACTGATAAAATGACCCTCACTTAATTAGAATAACAAGCTGAAGTATTGTGAACTGTATATTAAGAATAATTCTTAATAGGCTTTATGGACAGATACGTTTTAAGTGACTCTTGAAGGTTCAGCACCACATCCTCTTTTACCACTGTTTAAAGAATTAATCTTACAGAACAGGTGTGAATGAATTTTGGATAGCTTGAATGGTTTTGTCGTGGTGATTTTTTTGAAATAATAGTAAAAAAGGAACCAGTAAAAAAAAGTGCAGCTTCTAAACACTTCAAAAAAATGTACACATAGAAGACAAGTCATTCTGAGGAAATATGCATAGTTTCATGACTATACAACATTATATGGATGACAGAAAATTAAAAAACATACATCTGATGTCACTCTGTCCCTCTGTCACTGTGTGTGTGTGTTTGTGTGTGTTTTAAGTGAATTAGGTGTGAAACTATCAGTGAGCATTTAGTCTCCAGCGCCAACATTTTACAGAACTGCCACTTTCCTGGAGTCTCAGAATTACAATGTGTCAGGTTCTGAGAGATCTAAGATTCCAAAAAAATATTTAATTAGAATACCATGAAGTATTGTGAAATACTATATAATAAGACTTTATATATAGGCTTAATGAACAGATTAGACTGACTCGTGAAGGACCAGCACCACCTCCTCTTGTTTGATGGTTTGAGGAATATATCTTCCAGAATCTGGGATTAAGATTTAGGAGCTCATTTTTATTCCACCTCCTTTCCTGAAAGTCTGTCTTGCAGAATTGACTAAAAATTAATCTTCACATTAATTCCTAATTCTTTTGCAATTCTTTTGTCAGTTCTTCTTGACCTGTTTTTCTCTTCCAGCTTTCCTGGACTATTGTATAGCACTCATAAATGATTAAATAAAAAATAATGGTAGTTATTAAGATTGATATGGTTTGGAATTGGTAAAATGTGCTTGGAAAAAATCACAATAAAACAATGTTTTAATGTTTAAGTTTGGAATATTAACTGACATGAATGAATGCTATATAAATATTGTTCATGTTAACATAATGTTTATAAATGAAATCTTATTGTAAAGTGTTACTAAAGTTATATATATATATATATATATATTGTTCTGTGAATGTGATTTTAAAGTCTAGATGATTCGGATTAACCCTTTAACTGCCATATCAAGTTCAAGTTCAAGTTCAATTTATTTGTATAGCGCATTTACAACAGCCTCCTGGCTGACCAAAGTGCTTTAACATAAGAGCAAGAATATTACACATACATAAAAATAGACCAGACAAAAAATTTAAAACCACCCATTTCAAAATGTAGCATAACACAGTAGTCAGTACACTAAGGAAAATAAAAAAGTTTTTAGCAAAGATTTAAAAATAGACAAGGAAGGGGCCAGTCTGATCTCTAAAGGCAGGGTATTCCAGAGTCGTGGCCCAGCCACTGCAAATGCACGCTCCCCTCTACGCTCCCCTCTATCCTTTAAAACCTCACTGCCAGAGGGATATTGTGAATGCATGTGCCCGCTGGGCACAGTTTACCTGATGCCACCGGGGTGGTGATGGCATTGGTGGCTTGAGCCCGCCATCGCTGCTTGCAGCTATATTTATTATTATTATTATTTATTATTATTATTTTTCTTCAAGGTTTCGGGGGCTTTTGGGGCCCTTAACATGCTTAAAAAGTCTTGAAAATTGGCACACACATTGGAACCTGCGGCCATTAGGGCCGGGCAGAGACTGATACACGGGCGTGGCACAGGGGCTCTACAGCGCCCCCTGGAATATGGAGGGCCATATATCATACATACTTGCACATAGACATACGAAACTCGGTACACATATAGAACTCATCAATACAAACAACTTTCGTATTGCATATCATAGGCTCCGCCCAACAGGAAGTTGGCTATTTGGGGTTTATTATTCATATTTGTCGTCAAAGTTGTGGGGGCTTTTGGGGTCCTTAACATACTCAAAAACTCTTGAAAATTTGCGCACACTTTGGAATCTGTGGCCTGAAGGAGCCTGCAGAGGCTGGGACCTGGGCGTGGCACAGGGGCTCTACGGCGCCCCCTGGATCACAGTTATAAATGTTGATGTATAGCTCACACATACTTGCACGTATTAATATGAAACTCAGTACACATATAGATCTCATCGTGCCGAACAACTTTCGTATTGCATATCATAGGCTCCGCCCAACAGGAAGTCAGCTATTTAGAGTTATGTAAAAAGCGCATGCTCTGGAATTTGAAATACTTGTCATAGGTTTTTTACTCAATTGCCGCCAAACTCGGTCAACATGATCTCAAGACATTGGGGATGAAAAATTGCCAGGGGATTTTTGATATCTCAAACGGTTTGCTCGTGGCGAGGCTTTGAAATTATGGCGAGAAATGAGAAACAGGAAGTGTCTAATACCATCCACATACATTTCCTAATTTTAATCAAACTTCATCAGATTATTCATTGTATGATGTCGATCGCATATATGTGACTATTAGGAGTCAAAGTTATAGCGCCACCAAGTGGCAGCAGGAAGTGTGTCATTTTCAAAATGCTTTGAATTCAGCATCTTATTTTTACTCGATTTGCTTCAAACTTCATCAGAATAATGTTAAAACACAGCCGATATAAATCTGCTGGGGGGATATTGATATCTAAAAATATTGTTGACGTGGCAACATGTCAAACTGGAATACTTCTCAGGTGATTTTGAGGCATATAACATGCTTAGAATTTCATCAAACTCAGAACACATATCAGTATTAGTGACAGCTAGACACTGGCAAAATTTCATAAGAGGGCGTGGAAGAGGCACTCTATAGCGCCACCTTTTGTCAAAAGTGGGGGGGTTAGTTTTAGCTACAGACACCAAACTCAGTACAAAAATTGTTCTTATCAAGACGGACAACTTTCTAATTCACAGTCATCAGCTACGACCAACAGGAAGTCGGCTATTTTGATTTGAATGTGGATTGTTTTTTACATTTAGCTGTGAATTAATGCATACTGCTCAGAGGAGAGTAACACTATACACACCAAACTTGGTGTACATGTTGAAAAAACATTGAGGAACTTAAATTGTGAATGGGTTTTGGATAGCTTGGATGGTTTTGTCGTGGGGATTTTTTAAAATGACAATAAAGATGGAATTATTAATTTTCCTGCATTTTTAAATTCCAAACACTTCAAAACCTTTTTTCATAAAGAAAAAAAGTTATTCTGAGTAAATATGCATAGTTTCATGACTTTACAACACTGTATGGATAACAGAAAATTAAAAAACTGTCAGACATCTCATATCACTCTGTCCCTCTGTTTGAGTGTGTGTGCTTAGACTTCCATTGTCTGAGAGAAATAGCGCCCCTACAGGTGCAGTTACCGGAATAAAAAAGGGAGGAGACTGTCTTTTGGTTTCGATTTTAAATCGGTTAAAATACAAATAAATACTTGGATTTAATTCACACTGACAAGCTAAACCAACATATATGATTATTATAAGGTCAGGGCTCATTAATAATTGATGTGTGGTCAGTGATACGTGAGAAACACGAGAGATGAATCACCGCTCTGAGCAGGAGCGTGTGGAATGATGAGCTCAGAAAAAAACGAGTTTATTCTTGTTTTATAGCTATTAAAAATAAAGTATTGCAGCGATATCACACAATTCACCAATTAGAGCACACCAAGAGCTAAATTAAGATGTTTTTGAACTGTTTGTGTGAAAATGAAATATTCGCGGCTGCCTATATGAAATCACTGCCTCCGATCAGCGCGCACAGTGTCACAAGTTCAAAACAAACGAATTTATTCTTGTTTAAGAGCTTTTCAAAATAAATTATTGCCATAAATGCACACAATACATCCATTATAACACTACACGAGCTAAATGCAGGTGTTTGTGACCCGTTTAAGTGCGCAAGACTATTTGAAAGCGCGACTGGCAGAATAACATTTCTCTCTCGAGCTGCAGGATTCTGCCTTTCGTCGTAAGAACGAAGACATCACGGACAAGATTATTTCAAAATACATAATAGCTTGGCTAATATAAACGAAAACAGCCACGTGAACATAAACTGTTGAGAAATAAATCTGAAGTGGATCTACTGGATTTTAATATTAAGTGACCGCATATACCAGCTGCTTCTGTCTTCAATTTTAATCTATATAAAAAATTAAACTCATTCATCTTGGCTGCTTTTTTAATGTGTGTACGTATTTATTTATTATTTTGCTCTAACAAGACTTAATCTATATTTAATTAAATCAATTACATTTGATTTTACATTTGATTTGTCCATTTCTGCATCTAAACGCCTAAAAACCTAAAACATGCTCTATTATACTATTGTTAGCAATTTCTTTATCGTCCAATTTATCTGGTGTACACACTTTATTTTCATAATAAACTCGTTTGTTAGATTATACACAGTTATAGTGGTCTATAATAAATATTAACAGGTTTTATTCAAGCTGTTTAGAATGATTGCCATAGGCTAATTTTTTAAAATGTAAATCCCCAAAAAAAAAAAAAAAATGTAAATAAATAAAAAACATTGGAAAAGAATAACTTGTACTTTTTTATACATTTTGTATAGTTTCATAGTTTATGCATTATAGTTATAAAAACAAACAAATTTAGCCACTCACATAGAAATCTTAGGCCTTATCCTTTTCTGACAGTTTTAGGGATTTTTAAAAATCCTAAAAAACCTTATTTGTGCTGCAAATAATAATTTCAAACTAATTTGATACTGACCTCTGACATCCTGTGACATGATATTTATTTGAATTTACATAATCTCATGGATGTAACAGTAAATCTGTTCAGCTCACAGATCAAGACTAAGCTGTAATGTAAGCAGAACTTTCACAAATGCTTTTAGGTCAATAAAATCATTACAAAACACTTACAAATCATTTAAGGGATTTGATAACACTGTAAAATAATGTCTAATTTGTTAACATTAGCAAATGCATTGATAACACTTTATAATAACTGCACTCATTAGTAAATAGTCAGTTCATGCTTCATAAAACCTTGTCCCAATATTAATAGTCAGTAGTAAGCAGTTTATAAATACAGCTATAAATAGCTCATTTATTAAAAAGGAGAGTAAAGGGTCAGTTATATTCCTATGAAAAATAAAAAAATAAAAATAAACAAACAACAACACTGATTGATACAGAACTCAGAAATGTTATTGTGGATTTATGATAAACTCAGCCTGTAAATGAATTCATTCTCCTCCAAGAAGACACAAGTAGTTCACACCGAACTTTTTTAACATGAAGCCATATACTGAAGATGTTAAATTGCGAATGGGTTTAGGATACCTTAAATGGTGTGGCCATAGAGATTTATTAAAGTAACATAAAAAAATACCATAGTTATTTTACTATATCTTTAAAATTTTTAATTCCAACTCTTCATAATTTTTTATATACCTAGAAGTCATCATTTGAAGGAAGCACAGTAAGTTTCATAGCTTTATCATTTTCAAGAGCCAGCCTAAAATTAAAACTATCATAACTTATAAATCAAGCTGGCAATTCTTAGTACCAATAATGGCCACCAGATGGAGCTATAGGATCACTTTTAAATAATTATTGTAGAAACAAGTATGATTTAAATCATTTATAGAAATCTTTCAAAGAAAAATAATATGAATTTTATGTATTTTACTGATAAAATGACCCTCACTTAATTAGAACAACATGCTGAAGTATTGTGAACTGTATATTAAGAATAATTCTTTATAGGCTTTATGGACAGATAAGTTTTGAGTGACTCTTGAAGGATCAGCACCACATCCTCTTTTACCACTGTTTAAAGAATGTATCTTACAGTACAGGTGCGGATGAATTTTGAATAGCTTGAATGGTTTTGTCGTGGTGATTTTTTGAAATAACAGTAAAAAAGTAACCAGTAAATGTCTTTTATTTTTTTAAGTGCAGCTTCTAAACACTTCAAAAAAATGTACACATAGAAGACAAGTCATTCTGAGGAAATATGCATAGTTTCATGACTATACAACACTATATGGATGATAGAAAATTAAAAAACTATCATACATCTGATGTCACTCTGTCCCTCTGTCACTGTGGGTAATGTGTGTGTGTGTGTGTGTGTGTGTGTGTGTGTGTGTGTGTGTGTGTGTATGTGTGTGTGTGTGTGTGTGTTAAGTGAATTAGGTGTGAAACTATCAGGGAGCATTTAGTCTCCAGCGCCAACATTTTACAGAACTGCCACTTTCCTGGAGTCTCAGAATTACTCTGTGTCAGGTTCTGAGAGATCTAAGATTCCAAAAAATGATTTGATTAGAATACCATGAAGTATTGTGAAATACTATATATTAAGACTTTATATATAGGCTTTATGAACAGATTAGAGTGACTCGTGAAGGACCAGCACCACCTCCTCTTGTCCGATGGTTTGAGGAATATATCTTCCAGAATCCGGGATTAAGATTTAGGAGCTCATTTTTATTCCACCTCCTTTCCTGAAAGTCTGTATTGCAGAATTGACTAAAAATTAATCTTCACATTAATTCCTAATTATTTTGCAATTATTTTTGTCAGTTCTTCTTGACCTGTTTTTTTTTTTCTTCTTCTTTTCTGACCTCATGACCCAGTCAGCATTTTTGTACAATGGTCAAGTCTTAACTTATCCATTTCTGTATTGCATTTGTGTTTGATATTTCTCATGGGTATTTCATAATTTTCGACTTTGAGTTAAAACAGTTTGAGTTAAAACTCTTTTTTAGCGCATTTCATCTGTAAAAGAAAACAGCCTAATAATTCTGCACATGAATATAAGGAGTTTTTCTCTTCCAGCTTTCCTGGAATATTGTATAGCACTCATAAATGATTAAATAAAAAATAATGGTAGTTATTAAGATTGATATGGTTTGGAATTGGTAAAATGTGCTTGGAAAAAAATCACAATAAAACAATGTTTTAATGTTTAAGTTTGGAATATTAACTGACATAAATTAATGCTATATAAATATTGTTCATGTTAACATAATGTTTATAAATGAAATCTTATTGTAAAGTGTTACTAAATATATATATATATGTTTGGGGAATATATATATATATATATATTGTTCTGTGAATGTGATTTTAAAGTCTAGATGATTCGGATTAACCCTTTAACCGCCATATCCTTTAAAACATCACTGCCAGAGGGATATTGTGAATGCATGTGCCCGCTGGGCACAGTTTACCTGATGCCACCGGGGTGGCGATGGCATTGGTGGCTTGAGCCCGCCATCGCTGCTTGCAGCTATATTTAGGGCCCGAGCACCGAAGGTGTGAGGACCCTATTGTATCTGCTCTGTTTATTATTATTATTATTATTTTTCTTCTCCCCAATGAATCGCGTTTTTGAAGGCCTAAACATACTCAAAAAGTCAGGAAAATTTGCACACACCTCCGAACTGGTGAAAATTTATGTCTGATATGGGTTTCAGAAGTGGGCGTGGCAAAATGGCTCGACAGCGCCACCTATACATGTTCAGCGGTGTGCGCCTCGAGCTACGTTTCACGCACATGTCTGAAAATCGGTAAACACATGTAAGACACCAAGACCTACAAA
Source organism: Carassius gibelio (assembly GCF_023724105.1). Classification (NCBI taxonomy): domain Eukaryota; kingdom Metazoa; phylum Chordata; class Actinopteri; order Cypriniformes; family Cyprinidae; genus Carassius; species Carassius gibelio. The sequence continues at coordinate 13,174,438 of NC_068381.1, forward strand.
AAAGACTCTTGGAGCAAAATTCTAAACCCAACAGGAAGTTGGTTATTTTTAATATTATGAGCAAATTTTTTGTCATTTTTGCCATTTCCATGCATTGTATTTTAACGAACTCCTCCTAGAGATTAATTCAGATCAACACCAAATTTGGTATGCCTAATCTAAAGGCCATTGAGATGTTAAATTGCGAAGATCTTGAGTTTTCGTTGAAGGGCGTGTCCGTGGCGGCCTGGCGAATTTTGATGATTCGCCATGAAAAATGAAGTAGCTATAACTCAGACATACAATGTCCAATCAGCCCCAAACTTCACATGTTTGATGTGACTCCAAACCTGAACAGATTGACATGCCCATATTCAGTTATAGTCATAGCGCCACCTATTGGCAACAGGAAGTGACATATTTTACGCTGTGATGAACTACTCCTAGAAATTTTTTGACATCAATGTCTTTTTTGTGGTCAGTCTAATCTAAAGGCCTGTGCGATGTTCAGTTGTGAAGATCTTGAGTTTTCGTTAAAAGGCGTGTCCACGGCGCCATGGCAAAGTTCGATGTCTCGCCATGGGAATAAAAGATGTTATAACTCAGGCATAAAATGTCCGATCTTCCCCAAACTTCACATGTGTGATAAGAGTCCTGGCCTGAACACATCTGAAGGCCAATATTCCATCGGGTATGGCAAAATGGCTCTATAGCGCCACCTATACACTTTCAACGGAGTGTGCCTCGAGCTATGTTTCACGTACATGTACAAAAATCGGTACACACATGTAACACACCAATACCTACAAAAAAGTATCTTGGTACGAAATCCGAATCCCAACAGGAAGTCGGTTATTTAGAATTTTCTCTGCAAAATTGGCGTTGTTTTTGCCATTTTCAGGGGTTGTACTTTAACGAACTCCTCCTAGAGATTTATTCAGATCAACACCAAACTTGGTCAGTGTAATCTAAAGGCCTTTGTGATGTTAAATTGCGAAGATCTTGAGGTTTCGTTAAAGGGCGTGTCCATGGTGGCCTGCCAAATTTCGATGTTTCGCCATGAAAAAGGAAGTTGCTGTAACTCAGACATACAATGTCCAATCTGCCCCAAACTTCACATGTTAGATAAGACTTCTGCCCTTAACAGATCTACATGCCCATTTTCAGTGATAGTCATAGCGCCACCTGCTGGCAACAGGAAGTGACATGTTTTAGGCTGCGACAAACTACTCCTAGAATTTTTTTGAGATTAAAGTATTTTTTGTATTCAGTCTAATCTAAAGGCCTGTGCAATTTTAACTTGTGGAGATCTTGAGTTTTTGTTAAAGGGCGTGTCCATGGCGCCATGACAAATTTTGATGTCTCGCCACAGCAAGAGAAGTTGTTGTAACTCAGGCATAATTTGTTCGATCTTCCCCAAACTTCACATGTTCGATGGGAGTCCTGCCCGGAACACATTTGAAGGGCCATATTCCATTATAATGATAGCACCACCTGCTGGCACCAGGAAGATTGGCACATGTGGAATAAATGTTGATATTTTCCACTTATATTTATGAGTTTGAATGCATATTTCTCACCGTTCACCAATTTACTAAGGCCACTCACTGCCGGTGAGCCCGGGTGCGAGGGCCCGTTCATCGCTGCTTGCAGCTTTAATTATTATTATTCTTCTTCTTCTTCTTCTCCCGAATGAATCGCATTTTTGAGGGCTTTAACATGCTCAAAAAGTCATGAAACTTTGCACACTCGTCAAACCTGGTGAAAATTTTCGTCTGATATAGGATTCAGAAGAGGGTGTGGCAAAATGGCTCGACAGCGCCACCTATACCAAGAAAATCAACAGCCTTCCAGCTATGTTTCACGTACATGCACGAAAATTGGCACACATATGTAACACACCAATACCTACAAAAAAGACTCTTGGAGCGAAATTCTAAACCCAACAGGAAGTCGGTTATTTTTAATATTATGAGCATATTTTGTGTAATTTTGGTCATTTCCATGTGTTGTATTTTAACGAACTCCTCCTAGAGAGTTCTTCAAATCAACACCAAATTTGGTATGCCTAATCTAAAGGCCTTTGCGATGTTAAATTGCGAAGATCCTGACTTTTCGTTGAAGGGCGTGTCCGTGGCGGCCTGGCGAATTTCGATGATTCGCCATGAAAAATGAAGTTGCTATAACTCACACATACAATGACCAATCTGCCCCAAACTTCACATGTTTGATGAGACTCCGAACCTGAACAGATTGACATGCCCATATTCAGTTATAGTCATAGCGCCACCTATTGGCAACAGGAAGTGACATATTTTATGCTGCGACGAACTACTCCTAGAAATTTTATGACATCAATGTCTTTTTTGTGGTCAGTCTAATCTAAAGGCCTGTGCGATGTTCAGTTGTGAAGATCTTGAGTTTTCGTTAAAAGGCTTGTTCATGGCTCCGCGACGAAGTTCGATGTCTCGCCATGTGAATAAAAGATGTTATAACTCAGGCATAAGATGTCCGATCTTCCCCAAACTTCACATGTGTGATAAGAGTCCTGGCCTGAACAGATCTTCAGGCCAATATTCCACCGGGTGTGGCAGAATGGCTCTATAGCGCCACCTATACACTTTCAACGGAGTGCGCCTCGAGCTATGTTTCACGTACATGTACAAAAATTGGTACACACATGTAACACTCCAATACCTACAAAAAAGTCTCTTGGTACGAAATCCGGATCCCAACAGGAAGTCGGTTATTTTGAATTTTCCCTTCAAAATTGCTGTTGTTTTTGCCATTTTCAGGGGTTGTACTTTAACGAACTCCTCCTAGAGATTTATTCAGATCAACATCAAACTTGGTCAGTGTAATCTAAAGCCCTTTGCGATAATAAATTGCGAAGGACTTGAGGTTTCGTTAAAGGGCGGGTCCATGGCGGCCTGAAAACTTTCGATGTTTCGCCATGAAAAAGGAAGTTGCTGTAACTCAGACATACAATGTCCAATCTGCCCCAAACTTCACATGTTGGATAAGACTCTTTTGACATGAACAGATCTACATGCCAATATTCAGTTATAGTCATAGCGCCACCTATTGGCAACAGGAAGTTACATATTTTACACTGCGACAAACTACTCCTAGAAATTTTATGACATCAATGTCTTTTTTGTGGTCAGTCTAATCTAAAGACCTGTGTGATGTTTAGTTGTGAATATCTTGAGTTTTTGTTAAAAAGTGTGTCCATGGCGCCGTGATGAAGTTCAATGTCTCGCCATGGGAATAAAACATGTTATAACTCAGGCATAAAATGTCCGATCTTGCCCAAACTTCACTTGTGTGATAAGGGTCCTGGCCTGAACAGATCTGAAGGCCAATATTCCATCGAGTGTGGCAAAATGGCTCAATAGCGCCACCTATACACTTTCAACGGAGTGCGTATACACTTTAAACGGAGTGCGCCTTGAGCTATGTTTCACGTACATGTACAAAAATCGGTATACACATGTAACACACCAATACCTACAAAAAAGTCTCTTGGTACGAAATCCGAATCCCAACAGGAAGTCGGTTATTTAGAATTTTCTCTGCAAAATTGGCGTTGTTTTTGCCATTTTCAGGGGTTGTACTTTAACGAATTCCTCCTAGAGATTTATTCAGATCAACACCAAACCTGGTCAGTGTAATCTTAAGCCCTTTGCGATGTTAAATTGCGAAGATCTTTAGATTTCGTTAAAGGGCGTGTCCATGGCGGCCTGACAAATTTCGATGTTTCGCCATGAAAAAGGAAGTTGCTGTAACTCAGACATACAATGTCCAATCTGCCCCAAACTTCACATGTTAGATAAAACTTCTGCCCTTAACAGATCTACATGCCCACTTTCACTTATAGTCATAGCGCCACCTATTGGCAACAGGAAGTGACATGTTTTACGCTGCGACAAACTACTCCTATACATTTTTTGAGATTAACATATATTTTGTGGTCAGTCTAATCTAAAGGCCTGTGCAATGTTAACTTTTGGAGATCTTGAGTTTTTGTTAAAGTGTGTTTCCATGGCGCCATGACAAAATTTGATGTCTTGCCACAGCAAGAGGAGTTGTTGTAACTCAAGCATAAAATGTTCAATCTTCCCCAAACTTCACATGTTTGATAAGAGTCCTGGCCTGAACACATCTGAAGGCCAATATTCCATTATAATGATAGCGCCACCTGCTGGCAACGGTAAGATTGGCACATATATGGGATATACTTTGATATATTCAACTTATATTTAGGACATTAAATGCATATTTCTCAACGTTCACCTTTTTACTAAAACCACACGATGGCGGTGAGCCCGGGTGCGAGGGCCCGTTCATCGCTGCTTGCAGCTTTAATATCTGCTTTGTTTTTAGGGCCCGAGCACCGAGGTGCGAGGACCCTCTTGTATCTGCTTTGTTTTTTATTAGGGCTCAAGCCTGGAGGGCGAGAGCCCTATTGTTTTCCTTAGGATTATTTTTTTTTTTTTTTTTTTTTTTTTTTATTCTTCTAATTTTTTTCTAAGGTTTCGGGGGCTTTTGGGGCCCTTAACATGCTCAAAAACTCTTGAAAATTGGCACACACCTTGGAACCTGCGGCCATTAGGGCCGGGCAGAGTCTGATACACGGGCGTGGCACAGGGGCTCTACAGCGCCCCCTGTAGTACCGAGGGCCATATATCATGCATACTTGCACGTATACATATGAAACTTGGTACATATATATAACTCATCAACCCAAACAACTTTCACACTGCATGTCATAAGCTCCGCCCAACAGGAAGTTGGCTATTTAGGGTTTTATGAAAAACACATGCTCTGGAATTTGATATACTCCTCTGAGGAACTCCACCCGTTCACCACAAAACTCGGTGAACACGATCTCAAGACATTGGGGATGCTAAATTGCGAAGAGATTTTTGATATCTCGAACGGTTTGCCCGTGGCGAGGCGTTGAAATTATGGCGAGAAATGAGAAACAGGAAATGTATAATAACATCCACATACATTTGCTGAATTTGATCAAACTTAATTGGTTTGTTCGTTGTATGATACCGATCGTATATATGTGACTTTTAGGAGTCAAAGTTATAGCGCCACCAACTGGCAGCAGGAAGTGAATCATTTTCAGAACGCTTTGAATTCAGCATCTTATTTTTACTTGATTTGCTTCAAACTTCATCAGAATAATGACAAAACACGGCCGAAGACAATCTGTCGTGGGGATATTTATATCTAATATAGTGTTGCCATGGCAACGTGTCAAACTTGAATGTTCTGTTCTGGTGATTTTTAGGCAGATAACTAGCTCAGATTTACATGAAACTCGAAACAGATATCAGTATTAAAGATAGCTAGACCATGGCAAAAGCTTTTTAAAGGGCGTGGAAGAGGCACTCTATAGCGCCACCTTTTGTCAAAAGTGGGCGGATTAGTTTTAGCTACAGACACCAAACCTGGTACATAAATTGTTCTTATCAAGACGGACAACTTTCTAATTCGCAGTCATAAGCTACGACCAACAGGAAGTTGGCTATTTTGACTTGAATATGGATTTTTGGGAATTTTCTTTTGTGAATTAATGCATACTCCTCCCAGGGGAAGTACACTATACACACCAAACTTTGTCTACATTAAGAAAAACCATTGAGGAACTTAAATTGCGAACGGATTTTGGTTAGCTTGAACGGTTTTGTCGTGGTGAATTTTTGAAATGGCAGTAAAAAGGGAAACATTAATTGTCTTGTATGTTTAAATTGCAGCTTCCAAACACTTCAAAGCATTTTTTCATACAAAGATCAAATCATTCTGAGGAAATATGCATAGTTTCACGACTTTACAACACTGTATGGATAAAAGAAAATTAAAAAACTGTCAGACTTCTCAACTGACATGATCTCACTCTGGCCACCCTGTCTGTGTGAGGGAAGGGAGGGGGAGAGGGAGGGGGAGTGTGAGGGGGTTGGTGACTGTGACAGTGTGTGTGGACTGTAGGGAGGGGCTGTCTGGCAGAGAGAGAGAGAGAGAGACCTAATCATCCCTTTAATAATCAGGGGAAAAAAAATCTATATTTTAAATTGTTATTGTTTTTGTTGTTGCTAATGGTGGTGTTTTTTCCTTTCATTACAGGTTAAGAAATCTCTTAGGCCTTATCCTTTTCTGACAGTTTTAGGGATTTAAAAACATCTTAAGAACCCTAATTTGTGCTGCAAATAATAATTTCAAACTCATTTGATACTGACCTATGACAACCTGTGACGTGACATGACATTTATTAATCTCATGGATGTAACAGTAAAACTCTTCAACTGACAGATAAAGCTGCAATGCAAGCAAAACTATTTCACAAATGCTTATAGGTCATTAAAATCATTACAAAACACTAATACATTATTTAAGGATTTGGTAACACTGTAAAATAATGTCTAATTTGTTAACATTAGTATATGCAATGGTAACACTTTATAATAATTGCACTCATTAGCTAAGCATTAGTAAATAGTTCATGATTATAAAGCCTTTTCCCTTAATAATAGTCATTATTAAGCAGTAATACATCCATAAATAAATTGTTCTTGGTTTAAAAGCACATATATTACAAAGGAGATTAAAGTCTCAGTTGTCTTATAAAATAAATAAATAAACACAACCCAGTTTGATTCAGAATTCAGAAATATTTATTTCAAGATGCAATAAAAGGAAACTGTACACTTGAATAGCTTTTATGCGATTCTTGAAGGATTAGCATCACCTCCTCTTGTAAGATGGTTTGAGGAATATATCTTCGAGATTGTACCGCTGCTCCCTATATGCATAGTATGCAGTCTTCTTAGGGCACCAACTCCCAGAGGGGGCACCATCCCAGTTGCTCAAAAAAAAACAAAAAAAAAAAACATGCGCCATTCTCCCATCCGCGCTCGCGACCGCTCACACCTCATGTTTGCGGCTGAATGTTCGTAATTGATGGATGGACATCTATGCCTGGGTATAGGACATCAGCAATCCGGCACAGAGAAAAGAAAACTAAAGAAAAAAAAACAGGCATAAAGTTGTCTTGACATTGGACATTCGAGAGTCTCAAATTTAGGGACCGTCTCTAAAGTTACATGTAATATTGTTATACACTTTTCTAACGTCAGTAGCATTTGAAGAGAATGACTTACAGTCATAAAAACAACTGTAATTGTTCATCTAGGTGACAGCTATAATGCACAATTAAATTGAATGTTTGATATTTATTACAACAAACTGTAAGTCATATGTAAATTATGCTACTTTTTCACATGGGCTCAAATGCAAATTTGAAGCTCAATAGCATTTGAGAAGAAAGACTTGCAGTCATAAAACAATTCTAATGTGTTCATATAGGTGTCAGCTACAATGCACACCTTATACATTTTTTATAAATATTAAAATAAAGTGTTACTAAAGTTATATATATTGTTCTGTGTATGTGATTTCAAAGTCTAGATTGGTCGGATTAACCCTTTAACTGCCGCATCCCTTAAAACTTGATTGTCAGAGGGTTACTGTAAATGCTTATGCCCGCTGGGCACAGTTATCCTGATGCCACCGGGGTGGCGTTGCACTGATGGCTTGAGCCCGACATCGCTGCTTGCAGCTATATTTATTATTATTCTTCTTCTTCTTCTTCTTCTTCTCCCGAATGAATCGCATTTTTGAGGGCTTTAACCTGCTCAAAAAGTCATGAAACTTTGCACACTCGTCAAACCTGGTGAAAATTTTCGTCTGATATAGGATTCAGAAGAGGGTGTGGCAAAATGGCTCGACAGCGCCACCTATACCAAGAAAATCAACAGCCTTCCAGCTATGTTTCACGTACATGCACGAAAATTGGCACACATATGTAACACACCAATACCTACAAAAAAGACTCTTGGAGCGAAATTCTAAACCCAACAGGAAGTCGGTTATTTTTAATATTATGAGCATATTTTGTGTAATTTTGGTCATTTCCATGTGTTGTATTTTAACGAACTCCTCCTAGAGAGTTCTTCAAATCAACACCAAATTTGGTATGCCTAATCTAAAGGCCTTTGCGATGTTAAATTGCGAAGATCCTGACTTTTCGTTGAAGGGCGTGTCCGTGGCGGCCTGGCGAATTTCGATGATTCGCCATGAAAAATGAAGTTGCTATAACTCACACATACAATGACCAATCTGCCCCAAACTTCACATGTTTGATGAGACTCCGAACCTGAACAGATTGACATGCCCATATTCAGTTATAGTCATAGCGCCACCTATTGGCAACAGGAAGTGACATATTTTACGCTGCGACGAACTACTCCTAGAAATTGTATGACATCAATGTCTTTTTTGTGGTCAGTCTAATCTAAAGGCCTGTGCGATGTTCAGTTGTGAAGATCTTGAGCTTTCGTTAAAAGGCTTGTTTATGGCGCCGCGACGAAGTTCTATGTCTCGCCATGCGAATAAAAGATGTTATAACTCAGGCATAAGATGTCCGATCTTCCCCAAACTTCACATGTGTGATAAGAGTCCTGGCCTGAACAGATCTTCAGGCCAATATTCCACCGGGTGTGGCAGAATGGCTCTATAGCGCCACCTATACACTTTCAACGGAGTGCGCCTCGAGCTATGTTTCACGTACATGTACAAAAATTGGTACACACATGTAACACTCCAATACCTACAAAAAAAGTCTCTTGGTACGAAATCCGGATCCCAACAGGAAGTCGGTTATTTTGAATTTTCCCTTCAAAATTGCTGTTGTTTTTGCCATTTTCAGGGGTTGTACTTTAACGAACTCCTCCTAGAGATTTATTCAGATCAATACCAAACTTGGTCAGTGTAATCTAAAGCCCTTTGCGATAATAAATTGCGAAGGACTTGAGGTTTCGTTAAAGGGCGGGTCCATGGCGGCCTGACAAATTTCGATGTTTCGCCATGAAAAAGGAAGTTGCTGTAACTCAGACATACAATGTCCAATCTGCCCCAAACTTCACATGTTGGATAAGACTCTTGACCTGAACAGATCTACATGCCAATATTCAGTTATAGTCATAGCGCCACCTATTGGCAACAGGAAGTTACATATTTTACACTGCGACAAACTACTCCTAGAAATTTTATGACATCAATGTCTTTTTTGTGGTCAGTCTAATCTAAAGACCTGTGTGATGTTTAGTTGTGAATATCTTGAGTTTTTGTTAAAAGGTGTGTCCATGGCGCCGTGATGAAGTTCAATGTCTCGCCATGGGAATAAAAGATGTTATAACTCAGGCATAAAATGTCCGATCTTGCCCAAACTTCACTTGTGTAATAAGGGTCCTGGCCTGGACAGATCTGAAGGCCAATATTCCATCGAGTGTGGCAAAATGGCTCAATAGCGCCACCTATAAACTTTCAACGGAGTGCGTATACACTTTAAACGGAGTGCGCCTTGAGCTATGTTTCACGTACATGTACAAAAATCGGTACACACATGTAACACACCAATATCTACGAAAAAGTCTCTTGGTACGAAGTCCGAATCCCAACAGGAAGTCAGTTATTTGGAATTTTCTCTGCAAAATTAGTGTTGTTTTGGCCATTTTCAGGGGTTGTACTTTAACGAACTCCTCCTAGATATTTATTCAGATCAACACCAAACTTGGTCAGTGTAATCTAAAGCCTTTTGCGATCTTAAATTGCGAAGATCTTGAGGTTTCGTTAAAGGGCGTGTCCATGGCGGCCTGACAAATTTCATTGTTTCGCCATGAAATAGGATGTTGTTGTAACTCAGGCATAAAATGTCCAATCCTCCCCAAACCTCACATGTTCGATAAAAGTCCTGCCCTGAACACATCTGAAGGCCAATTTTCCATTATAATGATAGCGCCACCTGCTGGCAACAGGAAGATTGGCACATATATGGAATAAACATTGATATATTCTACTTATATTTATGATTTTAAACGCATATTTCTCACCGTTCACCTATTAACTAAAGCCACTCGCTGCCGGTGAGCCCGGGTGCGAGGGCCCGTTCATCGCTGCTTGCAGCTTTAATTATTAGGGCCCGAGCACCGATGGTGTGAGGACCCTCTTGGAATTGCTCCGTTTATTATTATTATTATTATTATTATTATACTTCTCCAAAATGAATCGCCTTTTTGAGGGCCTAAACATACTCAAAAAGTCACGAAACTTTGCACACACCTCAGAACTGGCGAAAATTTACATCTGATATGGGTTTCAGAAGTGGGTGTGGCAAAATGGCTCGACAGCGCCACCTATACACGTTCAACGGTGTGCGCCTCGAGTTATGTTTCACGTACATGTATGAAAATCAGTACACATGTGTATCTCTCCAGTACCTACAAAAAAGTCTCTTAGAGCAAAATTCTAAACCCAACAGGAAGTCGGTTATTTTTAATATTATGAGCAAATTTTGTGTCATTTTTGCCATTTCCATGCGTTGTATTTTAACGAACTCCTCCTAGAGACTTATTCAGATCAACACCAAATTTGGTATGCCTAATCTAAAGGCCTTTGCGATGTTAAATTGCGAAGATTTTGAGTTTTCGTTAATGGGCGTGTCAGTGGCGGCCTGGCGAATTTCGATGATTCGCCATGAAAAATGAAGTTGCTATAACTCAGACATACAATGTCCAACCTGCCCCAAACTTCACATGGTTGATAAGACTCTGAAACTGAATAGATTGACATGCCCATATTCAGTTATATTCATAGCGCCACCTATTGGCAACAGGAAGTGACATATTTTACGCTGCGAAGAACTACTTCTAGAAATTTTATGACATCAATGTCTTTTTTGTGGTCAATCTAATCTAAAGGCGTGTACGATGTTAAATTGTGAAGATCTTGAGTTTTCGTTAAAGGGCGTGTCAATGGCGCCATGTCAAAGTTCGATGTCTCGCCATGGGAGTAGAAGTTGTTGTAACTCAGGCATAAAATATCAGATCTTGCCCAAACTTCACATGTTTGATAAGAGTACTGACCTGCACACATCTGGAGGCTAATATCCCATCGGGTGTGGCAAAATGGCTTGATAGCGCCACCTATACATTTTCAATGGAGTGCGCCTCGAGCTACATGTCATGTACATGTACGAAAATCGGTAAACATATGTAACACACCAACAGCTACAAAAAAGTTTCTTGGTACAAAATCCGAATCCCAACAGGAAGTCGGTTATTTTTAATTTTCCCTGCAAAATTGGTGTTGTTTTTGTCATTTTCAGGGGTTGTATTTTAACGAACTCCTCCTAGAGATTTATTCAGATCAACACCAAACTTGGTCAGTGTAATCTAAAGCCCTTTGCGATGTTAAATTGCGAAGGAATTGAGGTTTCGTTAAAGGTCGTGTCCATGGTGGCCTGACAAATTTCGATGATTCGCCATGAAAAATGATGGTGCCATAACTCAGACATACAATGTCCAATCTGCCCCAAACTTCACATGTTTGATAAGACTCTTGACCTGAACAGATCTACATGCCAATATTCAGTTATAGTCATAGTGCCACCTATTGGCAACAGGAAGTGACATATTTTACACTGTGACAAACTACTCCTAGAAATTTTATGACATCAATGTCTTTTTTGTGGTCAGTCTAATCTAAAGACCTGTGTGATGTTTAGTTGTGAAGATCTTGAGTTTTTGTTAAAAGGCGTGTCCATGGCGCCATGACGAAGCTTGATGTCTCGCCATGGGAATAAAAGATGTTATAACTCAGGCATAAAACGTCCGATCTTGCCCAAAGGTCACATGTGTGATAAGGGTCCTGGCTTGAACACATCTGAAGGCCAAAATTCCATCAGGTGTGGCAAAATGGCTCGATAGCGCCACCTATACACTTTCAACAGTGTGCGCCTCGAGCTATGTTTCACGTACATGTACAAAAATTGGTATACACATGTAACACACCAATACCTACAAAAAAGTCTCTTGGTACGAAATCCGAATCCCATCAGGAAGTCGGTTATTTAGAATTTTCTCTGCAAAATTGGCGTTGTTTTTGCCATTTTCAGGGGTTGTACTTTAACGAACTCCTCCTAGAGATTTATTCAGATCAACACCAAACCTGGTCAGTGTAATCTTAAGCCCTTTGCGATGTTAAATTGCGAAGATCTTTAGATTTCGTTAAAGGGCGTGTCCATGATGGCCTGACAAATTTCGATGTTTCGCCATGAAAAAGGAAGTTGCTGTAACTCAGACATACAATGTCCAATCTGCCCCAAACTTCACATGTTAGATAAAACTTCTGCCCTTAACAGATCTACATGCCCACATTCAGTTATAGTCATAGCGCCACCTATTGGCAACAGGAAGTGACATGTTTCACGCTGCGACAAACTACTCCTATAATTTTTTTGAGATTAACATATATTTTGTGGTCAGTCTAATCTAAAGGCCTGTGCAATGTTAACTTTTGGAGATCTTGAGTTTTTGTTGAAGGCCGTTTCCATGGCACCATGACAAAATTTGATGTCTTGCCACAGCAAGAGAAGTTGTTGTAACTCAAACATAAAATGTTCAATCTTCCCCAAACTTCACATGTTTGATAAGAGTCCTGGCCTGAACACATCTGAAGGCCAATATTCCATTATAATGATAGCGCCACCTGCTGGCAACGGTAAGATTGGCACATATATGGGATATCTTTTGATATATTCCACTTATATTTAGGAGATTAAATGCATATTTCTCAACGTTCACCTTTTTACTAAAGCCACACGATGGCGGTGAGCCCGGGTGCGAGGGCCCGTTCATCGCTGCTTGCAGCTTTAATTAGGGCTCAAGCCTGGAGGGCGAGAGCCCTATTGTTTTCCTTAGGATTATTTGTTATTATTATTATTATTAGGGCTCAAGCCCAAAGGGCGAGAGGCCTATTGTTTTCCTTAGGATTATTTTTTATTATTATTTAGGGCTCAAGCCCAAAGGGCGAGAGGCCTATTGTTTTCCTTAGGATTATTTTTTATTATTATTATTATTATTATTATTATTATTATTTTTTTTTTTTTCCAACGTCTCGGGGGCTTTTGGGGCCCTTAACGTGCTTAAAAAGTCTTGAAAATTGGCACACAGATTGGAACCTGCGGCCATTAGGGCCGGGCAGAGACTGATACACGGGCGTGGCACAGGGGCTCTACAGCGCCCCCTGGAATATGGAGGGCCATATATCATACATTCTTGCTCGTAGACGTATGAAACTCGGTACACATATAAATCTCATCAATCCAAACAACTTTTGTATTGCATATCATAGGCTCCGCCCAACAGGAAGTTGGCTATTTAGGGTTTAGTATTCAAATTTTTCGTCAAAGTTGTGGGGGCTTTTGGGGTCCTTAACATACTCAAAAACTCTTGAAAATTTGCGCACACTTTGGAATCTGTGGCCTTTAGGAGACTGCAGAGGCTGGGACCCGGGCGTGGCACAGGGGCTCTACGGCGCCCCCTGGAACACAGTCAGAAATGTTGATGTATAGCTCACACATACTTGCACATATTCATATGAAACTCAGTACACATATAGATCTCATTGTGCCGAACAACTTTCGTATTGCATGTCATAGGCTCCGCCCATCAGGAAGTCAGCTATTTAGAGTTATGTAAAAAGCGCATGCTCTGGAATTTGAAATACTTGTCATAGGTTTTTTTCTCGATTGCCGCCAAACTCGGTCAACATGATCTCAAGACACTGGGGATGAAAAATTGCCAGGGGATTTTTGATATCTCGAACGGTTTGCTCGTGGCGAGGCTTTGAAATTATGGCGAGAAATGAGAAACAGGAAGTGTCTAATACCGTCCACATACATTTCCTGATTTTAATCAAACTTCATCAGATTATTCGTTGTATGATGTCGATCGCATATATGTGACTATTAGGAGTCAAAGTTATAGCGCCACCAACTGGCAGAAGGAAGTGTGTCATTTTCAAAATGATTTGAATTCAGCATCTTATTATTACTCGATTTGCTTCAAACTTCATCAGAATAATGTTAAAACACAGCCGATATAAATCTGCAAGGGGGATATTGATATCTAAAAAATTGTTGCCGTGACAACATGTCAAACTGGAATACTTCTCAGGTGATTTTGAGGCAAATAACATACTTAGAATTTCACAAAACTCTGAACACACATCAGTATTTCTGATAGGAACTTAAATTGTGAATGGATTTTGGATAGCTTGAATGGTTTTGCCGTGGTGATTTTTTTAAATGACCTTACAAAGGGAATCATTATTGTATTTTTAAATTGCAGCTTCCAAACACGTCAAAGATTTTTTTCATACAGATGAAAAAGTCATTCTGAGGAAATATGCATAGTTTAACGACTTTACAACACTGTATGGATAACAGAAAATTAAAAAACTGTCAGACATCTCATCTCACTCTGTCCCTCTGTTTGAGTATATGTGCTTCAGACTTCCATTGTCTGAGAGAAATAGCGCCCCTACAGGTTCAATTCCCGAACTTTTACTTTCACTTTTAAATCGGTTAAAAATACAAACAAATACTTAGATTTAATTCACACTGACAAGCTAAACCAACATATCTGATTATTACAGGTTCAGGGCTCATGGATAAATTATTTCTGGCCAGAGATACGTGAGAAATAGGAGAGATGAATCACCGCTGTGATCACGAGCGTCTGGAGTAAAGAGCTCAGAGAAAACGAATTTATTCCTGTTTTAAAGCTTTTAAAAATAAATTATTACAGCGATATCACACAATCAACCAATTAGAACACACCAAGAGCTAAATTCAGATGTTTTTGAACTGTTTGTGTGAAAATGAAATATTTGTGGCTGCCTATCTGAAACCACCGCCTCCGATCAGCACGTACAGTGTCCAGCTCAAAACAAACGAATTTATTCTTGTTTAAGAGCTTTTTTAAATAAAATATTACCACAAATGCACACAATAAACCCATTGTAACACTACAAGAGCTAAATGCAGGTGTTTGTGACCCGTTTAAGTGTGAAAGACTATTTGAAAGCGCGACTGGCAGAATAACATATCTGGAGCTGCAGGATTCTGCCTTTCGTCGTATGAACGAACACATCACGGACAAGATTATTTCAAAATACATAATAGCTTGGCTAATATAAACGAAAACAGCCACGTGAACATAAACTGGATCTACTGGATTTGAATATTAAAGTGACCACATTTACCACTTGCTTCTGTCTTCAATTTTAATCTATATAAAAAAGGAAACTCATTCGACTTGGCTGCTTTTTTAATGTGTGCGTATTTATTTATTTATCTTTTTATACATTTTGTATAATTTCATAGTTTGTGTATTACAATTATAAAAACAAAAATAAATTTAGCCACTCACATAGAAATAGCATAGGCCTTAACCTTTTTCTGACAGTTTTAGGGATTTTTAAAAATCCTAAAAAAAACTTATTTGTGCTGCAAATAATAATTTCAAACTCATTTGATACTGACCTCTGACATCCTGTGACATTATATTTATTTGAATTTACATAATCTCATAGATGTAACAGTAAATCTGTTCAGCTCACAGATTAATACTAAGCTGTATTGTAAGCAGAACTTTCACAAATGCTTATGAGTCATTTAAGGATTTGATAACACTGTAAAATAATGTCTAATTTGTTAACATTAGCAAATTCATTGATAACACTTTATAATAACTGCACTCATTAGTAAATAGTCAGTTCATGCTTTATAAAGCCTTGTCCCAATATTAATAGTCAGTAGTAAGCAGTTTATAAATACAGCTATAAATAGCTTGTCCTTGGTTTATAAGCACATTTATTAAAAAGGAGAGTAAGTTATCTTCCTATGAAAAATAAAAGATAAAAATAAACAAACAACAACACAGATTGATACAGAACTCAGAAATTTTATTGTGGATTTATGATAAAATCAGCCTGTAAATGAATTCATACTCCTCCTCATACTACTCCATACTCCTTTTTCAACATGATGCCAATATACTGAGATGTTAAATTGTGAATGGGTTTAGGATAGCTTAAATGGTGTTGCCATAGAGATTTATTAAAGTAACATAAAAAATACAATAGTTATTTTACTATATCTTTAAAATTTTTCATTCTAACTCTTCATATTTTTTTATATAAGTAGAAGTCCTCATTTGAAGGAAGCACAGTAAGTTTCATAGCTTTATCATTTTCAAGAGCCAGCATAAAATTTAAACTATCATAACTTATAAATCAAGCTTGCAATTCTTAGTACCTATAATGGCCACCAGAGGGAGCTATAGGATCACTTTTAAATAATTATTGGAGAAACGAGTATGATTTAAATCATTTATAGAAATCTTTCAAATAAAATAATATGTATTTTAGGAATTTTACTGATAAAATGACCCTCACTTAATTAGAATAACAAGCTGAAGTATTGTGAACTGTATATTAAGAATAATTCTTTATAGGCTTTATGGACAGATACGTTTTAAGTGACTCTTGAAGGTTCAGCACCACATCCTCTTTTACCACTGTTTAAAGAATTAATCTTACAGAACAGGTGTGAATGAATTTTGGATAGCTTGAATGGTTTTGTCGTGGTGATTTTTTGAAATAATAGTAAAAAAGGAACCAGTAAAAAAAAGTGCAGCTTCTAAACACTTCAAAAAAATGTACACATAGAAGACAAGTCATTCTGAGGAAATATGCATAGTTTCATGACTATACAACATTATATGGATGACAGAAAATTAAAAAACATACATCTGATGTCACTCTGTCCCTCTGTCACTGTGTGTGTGTGTTTGTGTGTGTTTTAAGTGAATTAGGTGTGAAACTATCAGTGAGCATTTAGTCTCCAGCGCCAACATTTTACAGAACTGCCACTTTCCTGGAGTCTCAGAATTACAATGTGTCAGGTTCTGAGAGATCTAAGATTCCAAAAAAATATTTAATTAGAATACCATGAAGTATTGTGAAATACTATATATTAAGTCTTTATATATAGGCTTAATGAACAGATTAGAGTGATTCGTGAAGGACCAGCACCACCTCCTCTTGTTTGATGGTTTGAGGAATATATCTTCCAGAATCCGGGATTAAGATTTAGGAGCTCATTTTTATTCCACCTCCTTTCCTGAAAGTCTGTCTTGCAGAATTGACTAAAAATTAATCTTCACATTAATTCCTAATTCTTTTGCAATTCTTTTGTCAGTTCTTCTTGACCTGTTTTTCTCTTCCAGCTTTCCTGGACTATTGTATAGCACTCATAAATGATTAAATAAAAAATAATGGTAGTTATTAAGATTGATATGGTTTGGAATTGGTAAAATGTGCTTGGAAAAAAATCACAATAAAACAATGTTTTAATATTTAAGTTTGGAATATTAACTGACATGAATGAATGCTATATAAATATTGTTCATGATAACATAATGTTTATAAATGAAATCTTATTGTAAAGTGTTACTAAAGTTATATATATATATATATATATATATATATATATATATATATATATATATATATATATATATATATATATATATATATATATATATATATTGTTCTGTGAATGTGATTTTAAAGTCTAGATGATTCGGATTAACCCTTTAACTGCCATATCAAGTTCAAGTTCAAGTTCAAGTTCAATTTATTTGTATAGCGCATTTACAACAGCCTCCTGGCTGACCAAAGTGCTTTAACATAAGAGCAAGAATATTACACATACATAAAAATAGACCAGACAAAAAATTTAAAACCACCCATTTCAAAATGTAGCATAACACAGTAGTCAGTACACTAAGGAAAATAAAAAAGTTTTTTAGCAAAGATTTAAAAATAGACAAGGAAGGGGCCAGTCTGATCTCTAAAGGCAGGGTATTCCAGAGTCGTGGCCCAGCCACTGCAAATGCACGCTCCCCTCTACGCTCCCCTCTATCCTTTAAAACCTCACTGCCAGAGGGATATTGTGAATGCATGTGCCCGCTGGGCACAGTTTACCTGATGCCACCGGGGTGGTGATGGCATTGGTGGCTTGAGCCCGCCATCGCTGCTTGCAGCTATATTATTATTAGGGCTCAAGCCCAAAGGGCGAGAGGCCTATTGTTTTCCTTAGGATTATTTTTTATTATTATTATTATTATTATTATTATTATTATTTTTTTCCAACGTCTCGGGGGCTTTTGGGGCCCTTAACGTGCTTAAAAAGTCTTGAAAATTGGCACACAGATTGGAACCTGCGGCCATTAGGGCCGGGCAGAGACTGATACACGGGCGTGGCACAGGGGCTCTACAGCGCCCCCTGGAATATGGAGGGCCATATATCATACATTCTTGCTCGTAGACGTATGAAACTCGGTACACATATAAATCTCATCAATCCAAACAACTTTTGTATTGCATATCATAGGCTCCGCCCAACAGGAAGTTGGCTATTTAGGGTTTAGTATTCAAATTTTTCGTCAAAGTTGTGGGGGCTTTTGGGGTCCTTAACATACTCAAAAACTCTTGAAAATTTGCGCACACTTTGGAATCTGTGGCCTTTAGGAGCCTGCAGAGGCTGGGACCCGGGCGTGGCACAGGGGCTCTACGGCGCCCCCTGGAACACAGTCAAAAATTTTGATGTATAGCTCACACATACTTGCACATATTCATATGAAACTCAGTACACATATAGATCTCATCGTGCCAAACAACTTTCGTATTGCATGTCATAGGCTCCACCCAACAGGAAGTCAGCTATTTAGAGTTATGTAAAAAGCGCATGCTCTGGAATTTGAAATACTTGTCATAGGATTTTTTCTCGATTGCCGCCAAACTCGGTCAACATGATCTCAAGACACTGGGGATGAAAAATTGCCAGGGGATTTTTGATATCTCGAACGGTTTGCTCGTGGCGAGGCGTTGAAATTATGGCGAGAAATGAGAAACAGGAAGTGTCTAATACCGTCCACATACATTTCCTGATTTTAATCAAACTTCATCAGATTATTCGTTGTATGATGTCGATCGCATATATGTGACTATTAGGAGTCAAAGTTATAGCGCCACCAACTGGCAGAAGGAAGTGTGTCATTTTCAAAATGATTTGAATTCAGCATCTTATTATTACTCGATTTGCTTCAAACTTCATCAGAATAATGTTAAAACACAGCCGATATAAATCTGCAAGGGGGATATTGATATCTAAAAAATTGTTGGCGTGGCAACATGTCAAACTGGAATACTTCTCAGGTGATTTTGAGGCAAATAACATACTTAGAATTTCACAAAACTCTGAACACACATCAGTATTTCTGATAGGAACTTAAATTGTGAATGGATTTTGGATAGCTTGAATGGTTTTGCCGTGGTGATTTTTTTAAATGACCTTACAAAGGGAATCATTATTGTATTTTTAAATTGCAGCTTCCAAACACGTCAAAGAATTTTTTCATACAGATGAAAAAGTCATTCTGAGGAAATATGCATAGTTTAACGACTTTACAACACTGTATGGATAACAGAAAATTAAAAAAACTCTCAGACATCTCATCTCACTTTGTCCCTCTGTTTGAGTATATGTGCTTCAGACTTCCATTGTCTGAGAGAAATAGCGCCCCTACAGGTTCAATACCCGGACTTTTACTTTCACTTTTAAATCGGTTAAAAATACAAACAAATACTTAGATTTAATTCACACTGACAAGCTAAACCAACATATCTGATTATTACCGGTTCAGGGCTCATGGATAAATTATTTCTGGCCAGAGATACGTGAGAAATAGGAGAGATGAATCACCGCTGTGATCACGAGTGTCTGGAGTAAAGAGCTCAGAGAAAACGAATTTATTCCTGTTTTAAAGCTTTTAAAAATAAATTATTACAGCGATATCACACAATCAACCAATTAGAACACACCAAGAGCTAAATTAAGATGTTTTTGAACTGTTTGTGTGAAAATGAAATATTTGCAGCTGCCTATCTGAAATCACCGCCTCCGATCAGCGCGTACAGTGTCCAGCTCAAAACAAACGAATTTATTCTGGTTTAAGAGCTTTTTAAAATAAAATATTACCACAAATGCACACAATAAACCCACTGTAACACAACAAGAGGTAAATGCAGGTGTTTGTGACCAGTTTAAGAGTGCAAGACTATTTGAAAGCGCGACTGGCAGAATAACATATCTCTCGAGCTGCAGGATTCTGGCTTTCGTCGTACGAACGAACACATCACGGACAAGATTATTTCAAAACACATAATAGCTTGGCGAATATAAACGAAAACAGCCACGTGAACATAAACTGGATCTACTGGATTTTAAAATTAAAGTGACCACATTTACCACTTGCTTCTGTCTTCAATTTTAATCTATATAAAAAAGGAAACTCATTCGACTTGGCTGCTTTTTTAATGTGTGCGTACTTATTTATTTACCTTTTTATACATTTTGTATAATTTCATAGTATGTGTATTACAATTATAAAAACAAAAATAAATTTAGCCACTCACATAGAAATAGCTTAGGCCTTAACCTTTTTCTGACAGTTTTAGGGATTTTTAAAAATCCTAAAAAAAACTTATTTGTGCTGCAAATAATAATTTCAAACTCATTTGATACTGACCTATGACATGCTGTGACATTATATTTATTTTAACTTACATAATCTCATGGATGTAACAGTAAATCTGTTCAGCTCACAGATCAATACTAAGCTGTAATGCAAGCAGAACTTTCACAAATGCTTATGAGTTTTTTAAGGATTTGATAACACTGTAAAATAATGTCTAATTTGTTAACATTAGCAAATGCATTGATAACACTTTATAATAACTGCACTCATTATTAAATAGTCAGTTCATGCTTTATAAAGCCTTGTCCCAATATTAATAGTCAGTAGTAAGCAGTTTATAAATACAGCTATAAATAGCTTGTCCTTGGTTTATAAGCACATTTATTAAAAAGGAGAGTAAGTTATCTTCCTATGAAAAATAAAAGATAAAAATAAACAAACAACAACACAGATTGATACAGAACTCAGAAATTATATTGTGGATTTATGATAAAATCAGCCTGTAAATGAATTCATACTCCTCCTCATACTACTCCATACTCCTTTTTCAACATTATGCCAATATACTGAGATGTTAAATTGTGAATGGGTTTAGGATACCTTAAATGGTGTTGCCATAGAGATTTATTAAAGTAACATAAAAAAATACAATAGTTATTTTACTATATCTTTACAATTTTTCATTCTAACTCTTCATATTTTTTTATATAAGTAGAAGTCCTCATTTGAAGGAAGCACAGTAAGTTTCATAGCTTTATCATTTTCAAGAGCCAGCATAAAATTTAAACTATCATAACTTATAAATCAAGCTTGCAATTCTTAGTACCTATAATGGCCACCAGAGGGAGCTATAGGATTACTTTTAAATAATTATTGTAGAAACGAGTATGATTTAAATCATTTATAGAAATCTTTCAAATAAAATAATATGTATTTTAGGAATTTTACTGATAAAATGACCCTCACTTAATTAGAATAACAAGCTGAAGTATTGTGAACTGTATATTAAGAATAATTCTTTATAGGCTTTATGGACAGATACGTTTTGAGTGACTCTTGAAGGATCAGCACCACATCCTCTTTTACCACTGTTTAAAGAATTAATCTTACAGAACAGGTGTGAATGAATTTTGGATAGCTTGAATGGTTTTGTCGTGGTGATTTTTTGAAATAATAGTAAAAAAGGAACCAGTAAATGTCTTTTTATTTTTTTAAAGTGCAGCTTCTAAACATTTCAAAAAAAATTTTACACATAAAAGACAAGTCATTCTGAGGAAATATGCATAGTTTCATGACTATACAACACTATATGGATGATAGAAAATTAAAAAACTATCATACATCTGATGTCACTCAGTCCCACTGTCACTGTGGGTAGTGTGTGTGTGTGTGTGTGTGTGTGTGTGTGTGTTAAGTGAATTAGGTGTGAAACTATCAGGGAGCATTTAGTCTCCAGCGCCAACATTTTACAGAACTGCCACTTTCCTGGAGTCTCCAGAATTACTCGGTGTCAGGTTCTGAGAGACTTAAGATTCCAAAAAATGATTTAATTAGAATACCATGAAGTATTGTGAAATACTATATATTAAGGCTTTATATATAGGCTTTATGAACTGATTAGAGTGACTCGTGAAGGACCAGCACCACCTCCTCTTGTTCGATGGTTTGAGGAATATATCTTCCAGAATCCGGGATTAAGATTTAGGAGCTCATTTTTATTCCACCTCCTTTCCTGAAAGTCTGTCTTGCAGAATTGACTAAAAATTAATCTTCACATTATTTCCTAATTATTTGGCAATTCTTTTTGTCAGTTCTTCTTGACCTGTTTTTCTCTTCCAGCTTTCCTGGACTATTGTATAGCACTCATAAATGATTAAATAAAAAATAATGGTAGTTATTAAGATTGATATGGTTTGGAATTGGTAAAATGTGCTTGGAAAAAAATCACAATAAAACAATGTTTTCATTTTTAAGTTTGGAATATTAACTGACATGAATGAATGCTATATAAATATTGTTCATGTTAACATAATGTTTATAAATGGAATCTTATTGTAAAGTGTTACTAAAGTTATATATATATTGTTCTGTGAATGTGATTTTAAAGTCTAGATGATTCGGATTAACCCTTTAACTGCCATATCCTTTAAAACCTCACTGCCAGAGGGATATTGTGAATGCATGTGCCCGCTGGGGTGGCGATGGCACTGGTGGCTTGAGCCCGCCATCGCTGCTTGCAGCTATATTTATTATTATTATTATTATTATTATTTTTTTCCAACGTCTCGGGGGCTTTTGGGGCCCTTAACGTGCTTAAAAAGTCTTGAAAATTGGCACACAGATTGGAACCTGCGGCCATTAGGGCCGGGCAGAGACTGATACACGGGCGTGGCACAGGGGCTCTACAGCGCCCCCTGGAATATGGAGGGCCATATATCATACATTCTTGCTCGTAGACGTATGAAACTCGGTACACATATAAATCTCATCAATCCAAACAACTTTTGTATGGCATATCATAGGCTCCGCCCAACAGGAAGTTGGCTATTTAGGGTTTAGTATTCAAATTTTTCGTCAAAGTTGTGGGGGCTTTGGGGGTCCTTAACATACTCAAAAACTCTTGAAAATTTGCGCACACTTTGGAATCTGTGGCCTTTAGGAGCCTGCAGAGGCTGGGACCCGGGCGTGGCACAGGGGCTCTACGGCGCCCCCTGGAACACAGTCAGAAATGTTGATGTATAGCTCACACATACTTGCACATATTCATATGAAACTCAGTACACATATAGATCTCATCGTGCCGAACAACTTTCGTATTGCATGTCATAGGCTCCAACCAACAGGAAGTCAGCTATTTAGAGTTATGTAAAAAGCGCATGCTCTGGAATTTGAAATACTTGTCATAGGTTTTTTTCTCGATTGCCGCCAAACTCGGTCAACATGATCTCAAGACACTGGGGATGAAAAATTGCCAGGGGATTTTTGATATCTCGAACGGTTTGCTCGTGGCGAGGCGTTGAAATTATGGCGAGAAATTAGAAACAGGAAGTGTCTAATACCATCCACATACATTTCCTGATTTTAATCAAACTTCATCAGATTATTCGTTGTATGATGTCGATCGCATATATGTGACTATTAGGAGTCAAAGTAATAGCGCCACCAACTGGCAGAAGGAAGTGTGTCATTTTCAAAATGATTTGATTTCAGCATCTTATTATTACTCGATTTGCTTCAAACTTCATCAGAATAATGTTAAAACACAGCTGATATAAATCTGCAAGGGGGATATTGATATCTAAAAAATTGTTGCCGTGGCAACATGTCAAACTGGAATACTTCTCAGGTGATTTTGAGGCATATAACATGCTTAGAATTTCATCAAACTCAGAACACATATCAGTATTAGTGACAGCTAGACACTGGCAAAAGTTCATAAGAGGGCGTGGAATAGGCACTCTATAGCGCCACCTTTTGTCAAAAGTGGGGGGGTTAGTTTTAGCTACAGACACCAAACTCAGTACAAAAATTGTTCTTATCAAGACGGACAACTTTCTAATTCACAGTCATCAGCTACGACCAACAGGAAGTCGGCTATTTTGATTTGAATGTGGATTATTTTTTACATTTAGCCGTGAATTAATGCATACTGCTCAGAGGAGAGTAACACTATACACACCAAACTTGGTCTACATGTTGAAAAAACATTGAGGAACTTAAATTGTGAATGGGTTTTGGATAGCTTGGATGGTTTTGTCGTGGTGATTTTTTTAAATGACAATAAAGATGGAATTATTAATTTTCCTGCATTTTTAAATTCCAAACACTTCAAAACCTTTTTTCATACAGAAAAAAAAGTTATTCTGAGTAAATATGCATAGTTTCATGACTTTACAACACTGTATGGATAACAGAAAATTAAAAAACTGTCAGACATCTCATCTCACTCTGTCCCTCTGTTTGAGTGTGTGTGCTTAGACTTCCATTGTCTGACAGAAATAGCGCCCCTACAGGTTCAGTTACCGGACTAAAAAAGGGAGGAGACTGTCTTTTGGTTTCGATTTTAAATCGGTTAAAATACAAATAAATACTTGGATTTAATTCACAGTGACAAGCTAAACCAACATATATGATTATTATCAGGTCAGGGCTCATTAATAATGGATGTGTGGTCAGTGATACGTGAGAAACACGAGAGATGAATCACCGCTCTGAGCAGGAGCGTGTGGAATGATGAGCTCAGAAAAAACGAGTTTATTCTTGTTTTATAGCTATTAAAAATAAAGTATTGCAGCGATATCACACAATTCACCAATTAGAGCACACCAAGAGCTAAATTAAGATGTTTTTGAACTGTTTGTGTGAAAATGAAATATTTGCAGCTGCCTATCTGAAATCACTGCCTCCGATCAGCGCGCACAGTGTCTCAGAGCTCAAAACAAACGAATTTATTCTTGTTTAAGAGCTTTTTAAAATAAATTATTGCCATAAATGCACACAATACATCCATTATAACACAACACGAGCTAAATGCAGGTGTTTGTGACCCGTTTAAGTGTGCAAGACTATTTGAAAGCGCGACTGGCAGAATAACATATATCTCTCCAGCTGCAGGATTCTGCCTTTCGTCGTAAGAACGAACACATCACGGACAAGATTATTTCAAAATACATAATAGCTTGGCTAATATAAACGAAAACAGCCACGTGAACATAAACTGTTGAGAATTAAATCTGAAGTGGATCAACTGGATTTTAATATTAAGTGACCGCATATACCAGCTGCTTCTGTCTTCAATTTTAATCTATATAAAAAAATTAAACTCATTCATCTTGGCTGCTTTTTTAATGTGTGTACGTATTTATTTATTATTTTGCTCTAACAAGACTTAATCTATATTTAATTAAATCAATTACATTTTATTTTACATTTGATTTGTCCATTTCTGCATCTAAACGCCTAAAAACCTAAAACATGCTCTATTATACTATTGTTAGCA
This sequence comes from Carassius gibelio, assembly GCF_023724105.1. Lineage (NCBI taxonomy): Eukaryota > Metazoa > Chordata > Actinopteri > Cypriniformes > Cyprinidae > Carassius > Carassius gibelio. The sequence continues at coordinate 13,199,935 of NC_068381.1, forward strand.
ATTTCTTTATCGTCCAAGTTATCTGGTGTACACACTTTTATTTTCATAATAAACTTGTTTGTTAGATTATACACAGTTATAGTGGTCTATAATAAATATTGACAGGATTTATTCAAGATGTTTAGAATGATCGCCGTAGGCTAATTTTTTAAAATGTAAATCCAAAAAAAAAAAAAAAAAAAAAAAAAAAAAAAAAAATTTAATAAATTAAAAACATTGGAAAAGAATAACTTGTACTTTTTTATACATTTTGTATAGTTTCATAGTTTATGCATTATAGTTATAAAAACAAATAAATTTAGCCACTCACATAGAAATCTTAGGCCTTATCCTTTTCTGACAGTTTTAGGGATTTTTAAAAATCCTAAAAAACCTTATTTGTGCTGCAAATAATAATTTCAAACTAATTTGATACTGACCTCTGATATCCTGTGACATGATATTTATTTGAATTTACATAATCTCATGGATGTAACAGTAAATCTGTTCAGCTCACAGATCAAGACTAAGCTCTAATGCAAGCAGAACTTTCACAAATGCTTGTAGGTCAATAAAATCATTACAAAACACTTACAAATCATTTAAGGGATTTGATAACACTGTAAAATAATGTCTAATTTGTTAAGATTAACAAATGCATTGATAACACTTTATAATAACTGCACTCATTAGTAAATAGTCAGTTCATGCTTCATAAAGCCTTGTCCCAATATTAATAGTCAGTAGTAAGCAGTTTATAAATACAGCTATAAATAGCTTGTTCTTGGTTTATAAGCACATTTATTAAAAAGGAGAGTAAAGGGTCAGTTATCTTCCTATGAAAAAAATAAATAAAAAATAAACAAACAACAACACTGATTGATACAGAACTCATAAATGTTATTGTGGATTTATGATAAACTCAGCCTGTAAATGAATTCATTCTCCTCCAAGAAGACACAAGTAGTTCACACCAAACTGTTTTAACATGAAGCCATATACTGAAGATGTTAAATTGCGAATGGGTTTAGGATACCTTAAATGGTGTGGCCATAGCGATTTATTAAAGTAACATAAAAAAAATACAATAGTAATTTTACTATATCTTTAAAATTTTTAATTCCAACTCTTCATAATTTTTTATATACGTAGAAGTCATCATTTGAAGGAAGCACAGTAAGTTTCATAGCTTTATCATTTTCAAGAGCGAACATAAATTTAAAACTATCATAACATATAAATCAAGCTTGCAATTCTTAGTACCAATAATGGCCACCAGATGGAGCTATAGGATTACTTTTAAATAATTATTGTAGAAACAAGTATGATTTAAATCATTTATAGAAATCTTTCAAAGAAAAATAATATGAATTTTATGTATTTTACTGATAAAATGACATTCACTTAATTAGAATAACAAGCTGAAGTATTGTGAACTGTATATTAAGAATAATTCTTTATAGGCTTTATGGACAGATACGTTTTGAGTGACTTGAAGGATCAGCACCACATCCTCTTTTACCAGTTTAAAGAATGTATCTTACAGTACAGGTGCGGATGAATTTTGAATGGCTTGAATGGTTTTGTCGTGGTGATTTTTTAAAATATTAGTAAAAAAGTAACCAGTAAATGTCTTTTATTTTTTTAAGTGCAGCTTCTAAACACTTAAAAAAAATTTACACATAGAAGACAAGTCATTCTGAGGAAATATGCATAGTTTCATGACTATACAACACTATATGGATGATAGAAAATTAAAAAACTATCATACATCTGATGTCACTCTGTCCCTTTGTCACTGTGGGTAATGTGTGTGTGTGTGTGTGTGTGTGTGTTAAGTGAATTAGTTGTGAAACTATCAGGGAGCATTTAGTCTCCAGTGCCAACATTTTACAGAACTGCCACTTTCCTGGAGTCTCAGAATTACAATGTGTCAGGTTCTGAGAAATCAAAGATTCCAAAAAATGATTTAATTAGAATACCATGAAGTATTGTGAAATACTACATATTAAGACTTTATATATAGGCTTTATGAACAGATTAGAGTGACTCGTGAAGGACCAGCACCACCTCCTCTTGTCCGATGGTTTGAGGAATATATCTTCCAGAATCCGGGATTAAGATTTAGGAGCTCATTTTTATTCCACCTCCTTTCCTGAAAGTCTGTCTTGCAGAATTTACTAAAAATTAATCTTCACATTAATTCCTAATTATTTTGCAATTATTTTTGTCAGTTCTTCTTGACCTGTTTTTTTTTTTTCTTCTTCTTTTCTGACCTCATGACCCAGTCAGCATTTTTGTACAATGGTCAAATCTTAACTTATCCATTTCTGTATTGCATTTGTGTTTGATATTTCTCATGGGTATTTCATAATTTTCGACTTTGAGTTAAAAACGTTTGAGTTAAAACTCTTTTTTAGCGCATTTCATCTGTAAAAGAAAACATGCCTAATGATTCTGCACATGAATATAAGGAGTTTTTCTCTTCCAGCTTTCCTGGACTATTGTATAGCACTCATAAATGATTAAATAAAAAATAATGGTAGTTATTAAGATTGATATGGTTTGGAATTGGTAAAATGTGCTTGGAAAAAAATCACAATAAAACAATGTTTTAATGTTTAAGTTTGGAATATTAACTGACATGAATGAATGCTATATAAATATTGTTCATGTTAACATAATGTTTATAAATGAAATCTTATTGTAAAGTGTTACTAAAGTTTTATATATATATATATATATATATATATATATATATTGTTCTGTGAATGTGATTTTAAAGTCTAGATGATTCGGATTAACCCTTTAACTGCCATATCAAGTTCAAGTTCTAGTTCAAGTTCAATTTATTTGTATAGCGCATTTACAACAGCCTCCTGGCTGACCAAAGTGCTTTAACATAAGAGCAAGAATATTACACATACATAAAAATAGACCAGACAAAAAATTTAAAACCACCCATTTCAAAATGTAGCATAACACAGTAGTCAGTACACTAAGGAAAATAAAAAAGTTTTTAGCAAAGATTTAAAAATAGACAAGGAAGGGGCCAGTCTGATCTCTAAAGGCAGGGTATTCCAGAGTCGTGGCCCAGCCACTGCAAATGCACGCTCCCCTCTACGCTCCCCTCTATCCTTTAAAACCTCACTGCCAGAGGGATATTGTGAATGCATGTGCCCGCTGGGCACAGTTTACCTGATGCCACCGGGGTGGTGATGGCATTGGTGGCTTGAGCCCGCCATCGCTGCTTGCAGCTATATTTATTATTATTAGGGCTCAAGCCTGGAGGGCGAGAGCCCTATTGTTTTCCTTAGGATTATTTGTTATTATTATTATTTTTCTTCAAGGTTTCGGGGGCTTTTGGGGCCCTTAACATGCTTAAAAAGTCTTGAAAATTGGCACACACATTGGAACCTGCGGCCATTAGGGCCGGGCAGAGACTGATACACGGGCGTGGCACAGGGGCTCTACAGCGCCCCCTGGAATACTGAGGGCCATATATCATACATACTTGCACGTAGACACACGAAACTCGGTACACATGTAGATCTCATCAAACCAAACAACTTTTGTACCGCATGTCATAGGCTCCGCCCAACAGGAAGTTGGATATTTAGGGTTTAGTATTCATATTTTTCGTCAAAGTTGTGGGGGCTTTTGGGGTCCTTAACATACTCAAAAACTCTTGAAAATTTGCGCACACTTTGGAATCTGTGGCCTTTAGGAGCCTGCAGAGGCTGGGACCCGGGCGTGGCACAGGGGCTCTATGGCGCCCCCTGGAACACAGTCATAAATGTTGATGTATAGCTCACACATACTTGCTCGTATTAATATGAAACTCAGTACACATATAGATCTCATCGTGCTGAACAACTTTCGTACTGCATGTCATTCGGCTCCGCCCAACTGGAAGTCAGCTATTTAGAGTTATGTAAAAAGCGCATGCTCTGGAATTTGAAATACTTGTCATAGGTTTTTTTGCCGATTGCCACCAAATTCGGTCAACATGATCTCAAGGCATTGGGGATGAAAAATTGCCAGGGGATTTTTGATATCTCGAACGGTTTGCTCGTGGCGAGGTGTTGAAATTATGGCGAGAAATGAGAAACAGGAAGTGTCTAATACCATCCACATACATTTCCTGATTTTAATCAAACTGCATCAGATTATTCGTTGTATGATGTCGATCGCATATATGTGACTATTAGGAGTCAAAGTTATAGCGCCACCAACTGGCAGCAGGAAGTGTGTCATTTTCAAAATGCTTTGAATTCAGCATCTTATTTTTACTCGATTTGCTTCAAACTTCATCAGAATAATGTTAAAACACAGCCGATATAAATCTGCTGGGGGGATATTGATATCTAAAAATATTGTTGCCGTGGCAACATGTTAAACTGGAATACTTCTCAGGTGATTTTGAGGCATATAACATGCTTAGAATTTCATCAAACTCAGAACACATATCAGTAATTATGATAACTAGACACTGGCAAAAGTTCATAAGAGGGCGTGGAAGAGGCACTCTATAGCGCCACCTTTTGTCAAAAGTGGCGGGGTTAGTTTTAGCTACAGACACCAAACTCGGTACAAAAATTTTTCTTATCAAGACGGACAACTTTCTAATTCACAGTCATCAGCTACGATCAACAGGAAGTCAGCTATTTTGATTAGAATGTGGATTTTTTTTTACATTTAGCTGTGAATTAATGCATACTGCTCAGAGGAGAGTAACACTATACACACCAAACTTTGTCTACATGATGCCAAAACATTTTAAACAACTTAAATTGCCAATGGATTTTGGATAGCTTAAACGGTTTTGTCGTGGTGATTTTTTTAAATGACAGTAAAAATTGAATTATTAATTTTCCTGCATTTTTAAATTCCAAACACTTCAAAACCTTTTTTTCTTACAGAAAAAAAGTCATTCTGAGTAAATATGGATAGTTTCACGACTTTACAACACTGTATGGATAACAGAAAATTAAAAAACTGTCAGACATCTCATCTCACTCTGTCCCTCTGTTTGAGTATATGTGCTTCAGACTTCCATTGTCTGAGAGAAATAGCGCCCCTACAGGTTAAATTCCCGGACTTTTACTTTCACTTTTAAATCGGTTAAAAATACAAATAAATACCTAGATTTAATTCACACTGACAAGCTAAACCAACATATCTGATTATTACCAGTTCAGGGCTCATGGATAAATTATTTCTGGCCAGAGATACGTGAGAAATAGGAGAGATGAATCACCGCTGTGATCACGAGCGTCTGGAGTAAAGAGCTCAGAAAAAACTAATTTATTCCTGTTTTAAAGCTTTTAAAAATAAATTATTACAGCGATATCACACAATCAACCAATTAGAACACACCAAGAGCTAAATTCAGATGTTTTTGAACTGTTTGTGTGAAAATGAATTATTTGCGGCTGCCTATCTGAAATCTCCGCCTCCGATCAGCGCGTACAGTGTCGAGCTCAAAACAAACGAATTTATTCTTGTTTAAGAGCTTTTTTAAATAAAATATTACCACAAATGCACACAATAAACCCATTGTAACACTACAAGAGCTAAATGCAGGTGTTTGTGACCCGTTTAAGTGTGCAAGACTATTTGAAAGCGCGACTGGCAGAATAACACATCTCTCGAGCTGCAGGATTCTGCCTTTCGTCGTACGAACGAACACATCACGGACAAGATTATTTCAAAATACATAATAGCTTGGCGACCATAAACGACAACAGCCACGTGAACATAAACTGTTGAGAAATATATCTGAAATGGATCTACTGGATTTTAATATTAAGTGACCGCATATACCAGCTGCTTCTGTCTTCAATTTTAATCTATATAAAAAATGAAATTCATTCATCTTGGCTGCTTTTTTAATGTGTGTACGTATTAATTTATTTATTTATTTATTATTTTGCTCTAACAATAATTAATCTATATTTAATTAAATCAATTACATTTTATTTTACATTTGATTTGTCAATTTCTGCATCTAAACGCCTAAAAACATAATACATGCTCTATTATACTATTGTTAGCAATTTCTTTATCGTCCAATTTATCTGGTGTACACACTTTTATTTTCAAAATAAACTTGTTTGTTAGATTATACACAGTTACAGTGGTCTATAATAAATATTAACAGGTTTTAGTCAAGCTGTTTAGAATGATTCCAGTAGGCTAATTTTTTTAAATATAAATCCAAAAAAAATAAAATAAATAAATAAATAAAAAACATTGGAAAACAATAACTGTTGTACTTTTTTATAAATTTTGTATAATTTCATAGTTTATGCATTATAGTTATAAAAACAAATAAATTTAGCCACTCACATAGAAATCTTAGGCCTTATCCTTTTCTGACAGTTTTAGGGATTTTTAAAAATCCCAAAAAACCTTATTTGTGCTGCAAATAATAATTTCAAACTCAAAAAGTAAATAGTCAGTTCATGCTTTATAAAGCCTTGTCCCAATATTAATAGTCAGTAGTAAGCAGTTTATAAATACAGCTATAAATAGCTTGTTTTTGGTTTATAAGCACATTTATTAAAAAGGAGAGTAAAGGGTCAGTTATCTTCCTATGAAAAATAAAAAAATAAAAATAAACAAACAACAACACAGATTGATACAGAGCTCAGAAATTCTATTGTGGATTTATGATAAAATCAGCCTGTAAATTAATTCATACTCCTCCAAGAAGACACAAGTAGTTCACACCAAACTTTTTTTTAACATGAAGCCAATATACTGAAAATGTTAAATTGCGAATGGGTTTAGGATACCTTAAATGGTGTGGCCATAGCGATTTATTAAAGTAACATAAAAAAATACAATAGTTATTTTACTATATCTTTAAATTTTTTCATTCCAAACTCTTCATAATTTTTTATATAGGTAGAAGTCATCATTTGAAGGAAGCACAGTAAGTTTCATAGCTTTATCATTTTCAAGAGCCAGCATAAAATTAAAACTATCATAACTTATAAATCAAGCTTGCAATTCTTAGTACCAATAATGGCCACCAGATGGAGCTATAGGATAACTTTTAAATAATTATTGTAGAAACAAGTATGATTTAAATCATTTATAGAAATCTTTCAAAGAAAAATAATATGAATTTTATGTATTTTACTGATAAAATGACTCTGACTTAATTAGAATAACAAGCTGAAGTATTGTGAACTGTATATTAAGAATAATTCTTTATAGGCTTTATGGATAGACATGTTTTGAGTGACTCTTGAAGGATCAGCACCACATCCTCTTTTACCACTGTTTAAAGAATTTATCTTACAGAACAGATGCAAATGAATTTTGGATAGCTTGAATGGTTATAACATAATAACCATAATGAAATAACAGTAAAAAAGTAACCAGTAAATGTCTTATATTTTTTTAAAGTGCAGCTTCTAAACACTTCAAAAAAATGTACACATAGAAGACAAGTCATTCTGAGGAAATATGCATAGTTTCATGACTATACAACACTATATGGATGATAGAAAATTAAAAAACTATCATACATCTGATGTCACTCTGTCCCTCTGTCACTGTGGGTAGTGTGTCTGTGTGTGTGTGTGTGTTTGTGTGTGTGTTAAGTGAATTAGGTGTGAAACTATCAGGGTGCATTTAGTCTCCAGCGCCAACATTTTACAGAACTGCCACTTACCTGGAGTCTCAGAATTACTCGGTGTCAGGCTCTGAGAGATCTAAGATTCCAAAAATGTATTTAATTAGAATACCATGAAGTATTGTGAAATACTATATATTAAGTCTTTATATATAGGCTTTATGAACAGATTAGAGTGACTCGTGAAGGACCAGCACCACCTCCTCTTGTCCGATGGTTTGAGGAATATATCTTCCAGAATCCAGGATTAAGATTTAGGAGCTCATTTTTATTCCACCTCCTTTACTGAAAGTCTGTCTTGCAGAATTGACTAAAAATTTATCTTCACATTAATTCCTTATTATTTTGCAATTCTTTTTGTCAGTTCTTCTTGACCTGTTTTTTTTCTTCTTCTTTTCTGACCTCATGACCCAGTCAGCATTTTTTGTACAATGGTCAAGTCTTAACTTATCCATTTCTGTATTGCATTTGTGTTTGATATTTCTCATGGGTATTTCATAATTTTCGACCTTACAGTTTACGCATTTCATCTGTAAAAGAAAACAAGCCTAATAATTCTGCACACATGAATATAAGGAGTTTTTCTCGTCCAGCTTTCCTAGACTATTGTATAGCACTCATAAATGATTAAATAAAAAATAATGGTAGTTATTAAGATTGATATGGTTTGGAATTGGTAAAATATACTTGGAAAAAAATCACAATAAAACAATGTTTTCATGTTTAAGTTTGGAATATTAACTGACATGAATGAATGCTTTATAAATATTGTTCATGTTAACATAATGTTTATAAATGAAATCTTATTCTACAGTGTTATTAAAGTTATATATATATATTGTTCTGTGAATGTGATTTTAAAGTCTAGATGATTCGGATTAACCCTTTAACTGCCGTATCCTTTAAAACCTCACTGCCAGAGGGATATTGTGAATGCATGTGCCCGCTGGGCACAGTTTACCTGATGCCACGGGGGGGTTATGGCATTGGTGGCTTGAGCCCGCCATCGCTGCTTGCAGCTATATTTATTATTTATTATTATTATTTTTCTTCAAGGTTTCGGGGGCTTTTGGGGCCCTTAACATGCTTAAAAAGTCTTGAAAATTGGCACACACATTGGAACCTGCGGCCATTAGGGCCGGGCAGAGACTGATACACGGGCGTGGCACAGGGGCTCTACAGCGCCCCCTGGAATATGGAGGGCCATATATCATACATACTTGCACATAGACATACGAAACTCGGTACACATATAAATCTCATCAATACAAACAACTTTCGTATTGCATATCATAGGCTCCGCCCAACAGGAAGTTGGCTATTTGGGGTTTATTATTCATATTTGTCGTCAAAGTTGTGGGGGCTTTTGGGGTCCTTAACATACTCAAAAACTCTTGAAAATTTGCGCACACTTTGGAATCTGTGGCCTGAAGGAGCCTGCAGAGGCTGAGACCTGGGCGTGGCACAGGGGCTCTACGGCGCCCCCTGGATCACAGTTATAAATGTTGATGTATAGCTCACACATACTTGCACATATTCATATGAAACTCAGTACACATATAGATCTCATCGTGCCGAACAACTTTCGTATTGCATATCATAGGCTCCGCCCAACAGGAAGTCAGCTATTTAGAGTTATGTAAAAAGTGCATGCTCTGGAATTTGAAATACTTGTCATAGGTTTTTTACTCGATTGCCGCCAAACTCGGTCAACATGATCTCAAGACATTGGGGATGAAAAATTGCCAGGGGATTTTTGATATCTCAAACGGTTTGCTCGTGGCGAGGCTTTGAAATTATGGCGAGAAATGAGAAACAGGAAGTGTCTAATACCATCCACATACATTTCCTAATTTTAATCAAACTTCATCAGATTATTCATTGTATGATGTCGATCGCATATATGTGACTATTAGGAGTCAAAGTTATAGCGCCACCAAGTGGCAGCAGGAAGTGTGTCATTTTCAAAATGCTTTGAATTCAGCATCTTATTTTTACTCGATTTGCTTCAAACTTCATCAGAATAATGTTAAAACACAGCCGATATAAATCTGCTGGGGGGATATTGATATCTAAAAATATTGTTGCCGTGGCAACATGTCAAACTGGAATACTTCTCAGGTGATTTTGAGGCATATAACATGCTTAGAATTTCATCAAACTCAGAACACATATCAGTATTAGTGACAGCTAGACACTGGCAAAATTTCATAAGAGGGCGTGGAAGAGGCACTCTATAGCGCCACCTTTTGTCAAAAGTGGGGGGGTTAGTTTTAGCTACAGACACCAAACTCAGTACAAAAATTGTTCTTATCAAGACGGACAACTTTCTAATTCACAGTCATCAGCTACGACCAACAGGAAGTCGGCTATTTTGATTTGAATGTGGATTGTTTTTTACATTTAGCTGTGAATTAATGCATACTGCTCAGAGGAGAGTAACACTATACACACCAAACTTGGTGTACATGTTGAAAAAACATTGAGGAACTTAAATTGTGAATGGGTTTTGGATAGCTTGGATGGTTTTGTCGTGGGGATTTTTTAAAATGACAATAAAGATGGAATTATTAATTTTCCTGCATTTTTAAATTCCAAACACTTCAAAACCTTTTTTCATAAAGAAAAAAAGTTATTCTGAGTAAATATGCATAGTTTCATGACTTTACAACACTGTATGGATAACAGAAAATTAAAAAACTGTCAGACATCTCATATCACTCTGTCCCTCTGTTTGAGTGTGTGTGCTTAGACTTCCATTGTCTGAGAGAAATAGCGCCCCTACAGGTGCAGTTACCGGAATAAAAAAGGGAGGAGACTGTCTTTTGGTTTCGATTTTAAATCGGTTAAAATACAAATAAATACTTGGATTTAATTCACACTGACAAGCTAAACCAACATATATGATTATTATAAGGTCAGGGCTCATTAATAATTGATGTGTGGTCAGTGATACGTGAGAAACACGAGAGATGAATCACCGCTCTGAGCAGGAGCGTGTGGAATGATGAGCTCAGAAAAAAACGAGTTTATTCTTGTTTTATAGCTATTAAAAATAAAGTATTGCAGCGATATCACACAATTCACCAATTAGAGCACACCAAGAGCTAAATTAAGATGTTTTTGAACTGTTTGTGTGAAAATGAAATATTCGCGGCTGCCTATATGAAATCACTGCCTCCGATCAGCGCGCACAGTGTCACAAGTTCAAAACAAACGAATTTATTCTTGTTTAAGAGCTTTTCAAAATAAATTATTGCCATAAATGCACACAATACATCCATTATAACACTACACGAGCTAAATGCAGGTGTTTGTGACCCGTTTAAGTGTGCAAGACTATTTGAAAGCGCGACTGGCAGAATAACATATATCTCTGGAGCTGCAGGATTCTGCCTTTTGTCGTAAGAACGAACACATCACGGACAAGATTATTTCAAAATACATAATAGCTTGGCTAATATAAACGAAAACAGCCACGTGAACATAAACTGTTGAGAAATAAATCTGAAGTGGATCTACTGGATTTTAATATTAAGTGACCGCATATACCAGCTGCTTCTGTCTTCAATTTTAATCTATATAAAAAATTAAACTCGTTCATCTTGGCTGCTTTTTTAATGTGTGTACGTATTTATTTATTATTTTGCTCTAACAAGACTTAATCTATATTTAATTAAATCAATTACATTTGATTTTACATTTGATTTTTCCATTTCTGCATCTAAACGCCTAAAAACCTAAAACATGCTCTATTATACTATTGTTAGCAATTTCTTTATCGTCCAATTTATCTGGTGTACACACTTTATTTTCATAATAAACTCGTTTGTTAGATTATACACAGTTATAGTGGTCTATAATAAATATTGACAGGTTTTATTCAAGCTGTTTAGAATGATTGCAGTAGGCTAATTTTTAAAAATGTAAATCCCAAAAAAAAACAAAAAATGTAAATAAATAAAAAACATTGGAAAAGAATAACTTGTACTTTTTTATACATTTTGTATAGTTTCATAGTTTATGCATTATAGTTATAAAAACAAACAAATTTAGCCACTCACATAGAAATCTTAGGCCTTATCCTTTTCTGACAGTTTTAGGGATTTTTAAAAATCCTAAAAAACCTTATTTGTGCTGCAAATAATAATTTCAAACTAATTTGATACTGACCTCTGACATCCTGTGACATGATATTTATTTGAATTTACATAATGTCATGGATGTAACAGTAAATCTGTTCAGCTCACAGATCAAGACTAAGCTGTAATGTAAGCAGAACTTTCACAAATGCTTTTAGGTCAATAAAATCATTACAAAACACTTACAAATCATTTAAGGGATTTGATAACACTGTAAAATAATGTCTAATTTGTTAACATTAGCAAATGCATTGATAACACTTTATAATAACTGCACTCATTAGTAAATAGTCAGTTCATGCTTCATAAAGCCTTGTCCCAATATTAATAGTCAGTAGTAAGCAGTTTATAAATACAGCTATAAATAGCTCATTTATTAAAAAGGAGAGTAAAGGGTCAGTTATCTTCCTATGAAAAATAAAAAAATAAAAATAAACAAACAACAACACTGATTGATACAGAACTCAGAAATGTTATTGTGGATTTATGATAAACTCAGCCTGTAAATTAATTCATTCTCCTCCAAGAAGACACAAGTAGTTCACACCAAACTTTTTTAACATGAAGCCATATACTGAAGATGTTAAATTGCGAATGGGTTTAGGATACCTTAAATGGTGTGGCCATAGAGATTTATTAAAGTAACATAAAAAAATACCATAGTTATTTTACTATATCTTTAAAATTTTTAATTCCAACTCTTCATAATTTTTTATATACCTAGAAGTCATCATTTGAAGGAAGCACAGTAAGTTTCATAGCTTTATCATTTTCAAGAGCCAGCATAAAATTAAAACTATCATAACATATAAATCAAGCTGGCAATTCTTAGTACCAATAATGGCCACCAGATGGAGCTATAGGATCACTTTTAAATAATCATTGTAGAAACAAGTATGATTTAAATCATTTATAGAAATCTTTCAAAGAAAAATAATATGAATTTTATGTATTTTACTGATAAAATGACCCTCACTTAATTAGAACAACATGCTGAAGTATTGTGAACTGTATATTAAGAATAATTCTTTATAGGCTTTATGGACAGATAAGTTTTGAGTGACTCTTGAAGGATCAGCACCACATCCTCTTTTACCACTGTTTAAAGAATTTATCTTACAGAACAGGTGTGGATGAATTTTGGATAGCTTGAATGGTTTTGTCGTGGTGATTTTTTGAAATAACAGTAAAAAAGTAACCAGTAAATGTCTTTTATTTTTTTAAGTGCAGCTTCTAAACACTTCAAAAAAATGTACACATAGAAGACAAGTCATTCTGAGGAAATATGCATAGTTTCATGACTATACAACACTATATGGATGATAGAAAATTAAAAAACTATCATACATCTGATGTCACTCTGTCCCTCTGTCACTGTGGGTAATGTGTGTGTGTGTGTGTGTGTGTGTGTGTGTGTGTATGTGTGTGTGTGTGTGTGTGTTAAGTGAATTAGGTGTGAAACTATCAGGGAGCATTTAGTCTCCAGCGCCAACATTTTACAGAACTGCCACTTTCCTGGAGTCTCAGAATTACTCGGTGTCAGGTTCTGAGATATCTAAGATTCCAAAAAATGATTTGATTAGAATACCATGAAGTATTGTGAAATACTATATATTAAGACTTTATATATAGGCTTTATGAACAGATTAGAGTGACTCATGAAGGACCAGCACCACCTCCTCTTGTCCGATGGTTTGAGGAATATATCTTCCAGAATCCGGGATTAAGATTTAGGAGCTCATTTTTATTCCACCTCCTTTCCTGAAAGTCTGTCTTGCAGAATTGACTAAAAATTTATCTTCACATTAATTCCTAATTATTTTGCAATTATTTTTGTCAGTTCTTCTTGACCTGTTTTTTTTTTTCTTCTTCTTTTCTGACCTCATGACCCAGTCAGCATTTTTGTACAATGGTCAAGTCTTAACTTATCCATTTCTGTATTGCATTTGTGTTTGATATTTCTCATGGGTATTTCATAATTTTCGACTTTGAGTTAAAACAGTTTGAGTTAAAACTCTTTTTTAGCGCATTTCATCTGTAAAAGAAAACAGCCTAATAATTCTGCACATGAATATAAGGAGTTTTTCTCTTACAGCTTTCCTGGACTATTGTATAGCACTCATAAATGATTAAATAAAAAATAATGGTAGTTATTAAGATTGATATGGTTTGGAATTGGTAAAATGTGCTTGGAAAAAAATCACAATAAAACAATGTTTTAATGTTTAAGTTTGGAATATTAACTGACATAAATTAATGCTATATAAATATTGTTCATGTTAACATAATGTTTATAAATGAAATCTTATTGTAAAGTGTTACTAAATATATATATATATATATATGTTTGGGGAATATATATATATATTGATCTGTGAATGTGATTTTAAAGTCTAGATGATTCGGATTAACCCTTTAACCGCCATATCCTTTAAAACGTCACTGCCAGAGGGATATTGTGAATGCATGTGCCCGCTGGGCACAGTTTACCTGATGCCACCGGGGTGGCGATGGCATTGGTGGCTTGAGCCCGCCATCGCTGCTTGCAGCTATATTTATTATTATTATTCCGCTTCTCCGAAATGAATTGCATTTTTGAGGGCCTAAACATGCTCAAAAAGTCATGAAACTTTGCACACACCTCATACCTGGCGAAAATTTACGTCTGATATGGGTTTTAGAAGTGGGTGTGGCAAAATGGCTCGACAGCGCCACCTTTAGACGTTCAACGGTGTGCGCCTCGAGCTATGTTTCACGTACATGCACGATAATTGGCACACACATGTAACACACCAATACCTACAAAAATGACTCTTGGACCAAAATTCTAAATCCAACAGGAAGTCAGTTATTTTTAATATTATGAGCAAATTTTGTGTCATTTTTGTCATTTCCAGGCTTTGTATTTTAACGAACTCCTCCTAGAGGTTTATTCATATCAATACCAAATTTGGTATGCCTAATCTAAAGGCCTTTGCGATGTTAAATTGCGAAGATTTTGAGTTTTCGGTGAAGGCCGTGTGTGTGGCGGCCTGGCGAATTTCGATGATTCGCCATGAAACAGGAAGTTGCTATAACTCAGACATACAATCTCCAATCTGCCCCAAACTTCACATGTTGGATAAGACTCCTGACCTAAACAGATTGACATGCCCATATTCAGTTATAGTCATAGCGCCACCTATTGGCTACAGGAAGTGACATTTTTTACGCTGCAACAAACTACTCCTAGAAATTTTTGACATCAATGTCTTTTTTGTGGTCAGTCTAATCTAAAGGCCTGTGCGATGTTAAGTTGTGAAGATTCTGAGTTTTCGCTAAAGGGCGTGTCCATGACGCCATGACAAAGTTCGATGTCTCGCCATGGGCATGAAAGATGTTGTAACTTAGGCATAAAAATTCCGATCTTCCCCAAACTTCACATGTGTGATAAGAGTCCTGGCCTGAACAGATCTGAAGGCCAATATTCCATCGGGTGTGGCAAAATGGCTCAATAGCGCCACCTATACGCATTCAACGGAGTGCGCCTCGAGCTATGTTTCACGTACATGTACAAAAATCGGTACACACATGTAACACACCAATATCTACAAAAAAGTATCTTGGTACGAAATCCGAATCCCAACAGGAAGTCAGTAATTTATAATTTTCTCTGCAAAATTGGCGTTGTTTTTGCCATTTTCAGGGGTTGTACTTTAACGAACTCCTCCTAGAGATTTATTCAGATCAACACCAAACCTGGTCAGTGTAATATTAAGCCCTTTGCGATGTTAAATTGCGAAGATCTTTAGATTTCATTAAAGGGCGTGTCCATGGCGGCCTGACAAATTTCGATGTTTCGCCATGAAAAAGGAAGTTGCTGTAACTCAGACATACAATGTCCAATCTGCCCCAAACTTCACATGTTAGATAAAACTTCTGCCCTTAACAGATCTACATGCCCACATTCAGTTATAGTCATAGCGCCACCTATTGGCAACAGGAAGTGACATGTTTTACGCTGCGACAAACTACTCCTATAATTTTTTTGGGATTAACATATATTTTGTGGTCGGTCTAATCTAAAGGCCTCTGCAATGTTAACTTTTGGAGATCTTGAGTTTTTGTTAAAGGGCGTTTCCATGGCGCCTTGACGAAATTTGATGTCTTGCCACAGCAAGAGAAGTTGTTTGTAACTCAAGCATAAAATGTTCAATCTTCTCCAAACTTCACATGTTTGATAAGAGTCCTGGCCTGAACACATCTGAAGGCCAATATTCCATTATAATGATAGCGCCACCTGCTGGCAACGGTAAGATTGGCACATATATGGGATATACTTTGATATATTCCACTTATATTTATGACATTAAATGCATATTTCTCACCGTTCACCTTTTTACTAAAGCAACTCGCTGGTGGTGAGCCCGGGTGCGAGGGCCCGTTCATCGCTGCTTGCAGCTTTAATTATTATTATTATTCTTCTTCTTCTTCTTCTCCCGAATGAATCGCATTTTTGAGGGCTTTAACTTGCTCAAAAAGTCATGAAACTTTGCACACGCGTCAAACCTGGTGAAAATTTTCGTCTGATATAGGATTCAGAAGAGGGTGTGGCAAAATGGCTCGACAGCGCCACCTGTACTAAGAAAATCAACAGCCTTCCAGCTATGTTTCACGTACATGCACGAAAATTGGCACACATATGTAACACACCAATACCTACAAAAAAGACTCTTGGAGCGAAATTCTAAACCCAACAGGAAGTCGGTTATTTTTAATATTATGAGCATATTTTGTGTAATTTTGGTCATTTCCATGTGTTGTATTTTAACGAACTCCTCCTAGAGAGTTCTTCAAATCAACACCAAATTTGGTATGCCTAATCTAAAGTCCTTTGCAATGTTAAATTGCGAAGATCTTGAGTTTTCGTCGAAGGGCGTGTCCGTGGCGGCCTGGCGAATTTCGATGATTCGCCATGAAAAATGAAGTTGCTATAACTCAGACATACAATGTCCAATCTGCCCCAAACTTCACATGTTTGATGAGACTCTGAACCTGAACATATTGACATGCGCATATTCAGTTATAGTCATAGCGCCACCTATTGGCAACAGGAAGTGACATATTTTACACTGCGACGAACTACTCCTAGAAATTTTATGACATCAATGTCTTTTTTGTGGTCAGTCTAATCTAAAGGCCTGTGCGATGTTAAGTTGTGAAGATCTTGAGTTTTCGTTAAAAGGCGTGTCCATGACGCCATCACGAAGTTCGATGTCTCGCCATGGGAATAAAAGATGTTATAACTCAGGCATAAAATGTCCGATCTTCCCCAAACTTCACATGTGTGATAAGAGTCCTGGCCTGAACACATCTGAAGGCCAATATTCCATCAGGTGTGGCAAAATGGCTCTATAGCGCCACCTATACACTTTCAACGGAGTGCGCTTCGAGCTATGTTTCACGTACATGTACAAAACTCGGTATACACATGTAACACACCAATACCTACAAAAAAGTCTCTTGGTACGAAATCCGAATCCCAACAGGAAGTCGGTTATTTAGAATTTTCTCTGCAAAATTGGCGTTGTTTTTGCCATTTTCAGGGGTTGTACTTTAACGAACTCCTCCTAGAGATTTATTCAGATCAACACCAAACTTGGTCAGTGTAATCTAAAGCCATTTACAATGTTAAATTGCAAAGGACTTGAGGTTTCGTTAAAGGGCGTGTCCATGGCGGCCAGACAAATTTCGATGTTTCGCCATGTAAAAGGAAGTTGCTGTAACTCAGACATACAATGTGCAATCTGCCCCAAACTTCACATGTTGGATGAGACTCTTGACCTGAACAGATCTACATGCCCATATTCAGTTATGGTCATAGCGCCACCTGCTGGCAACAGGAAGTGACATGTTTTACGCTGCGACAAACTAGCCTACTCCTAGAAATCTTTTGACATTAATGTATTTTTTGTGGTCAGTCTAATCTAAAGGTCTGTGCAATGTTAAATCGTGGAGAACTTGAGTTTTTGTTAAAGGACGTGTCCATGGCACCATGACAGAATTTGATGTCTCGTCACAGCAAGAGAAGTTGTTGTAACTCAGGCATAAAATGTTCGATCTTCCTCAAACTTCACATATTCGATAAGAGTCCTGCCCTGAACACATCTGAAGGCCAATATTCCATTATAATGATAGCGCCACCTGCTGGCAACAGGAGGATTGGCACAAAATAAATGACTTTGACATATTCCACTTATTTTTAAGACTTTAAATGCATATTTCTCACCGTTCACCTTTTAACTAAAGCCAAACAATGGCGGTGAGCCCATGTGCGAGGGCCCGTTCATCGCTGCTTGCAGCTTTAATTAGGGCTCAAGCCCAAAGGGCGAGAGGCCTATTGTTTTCCTTAGGATTATTTTTTATTAGGGCTCAAGCCCAAAGGGCGAGAGGCCTATTGTTTTCCTTAGGATTATTTTTTATTATTATTATTATTATTATTATTATTATTATTATTATTATTATTTTTTTCCAACGTCTCGGGGGCTTTTGGGGCCCTTAACATGCTTAAAAAGTCTTGAAAATTGGCACACAGATTGGAACCTGCGGCCATTAGGGCCGGGCAGAGACTGATACACGGGCGTGGCACAGGGGCTCTACAGCGCCCCCTGGAATATGGAGGGCCATATATCATACATTCTTGCTCGTAGACGAATGAAACTCGGTACACATATAAATCTCATCAATCCAAACAACTTTTGTATTGCATATCATAGGCTCCGCCCAACAGGAAGTTGGCTATTTAGGGTTTAGTATTCAAATTTTTCGTCAAAGTTGTGGGGGCTTTTGGGGTCCTTAACATACTCAAAAACTCTTGAAAATTTGCGCACACTTTGGAATCTGTGGCCTTTAGGAGCCTGCAGAGGCTGGGACCCGGGCGTGGCACAGGGGCTCTACGGCGCCCCCTGGAACACAGTCATAAATGTTGATGTATAGCTCACACATACTTGCACATATTCATATGAAACTCAGTACACATATAGATCTCATCGTGCCGAACAACTTTCGTATTGCATGTCATAGGCTCCACCCAACAGGAAGTCAGCTATTTAGAGTTATGTAAAAAGCGCATGCTCTGGAATTTGAAATACTTGTCATAGGTTTTTTTCTCGATTGCCGCCAAACTTGGTCAACATGATCTCAAGACACTGGGGATGAAAAATTGCCAGGGGATTTTTGATATCTCGAACGGTTTGCTCGTGGCGAGGCGTTGAAATTATGGCGAGAAATGAGAAACAGGAAGTGTCTAATACCGTCCACATACATTTCCTGATTTTAATCAAACTTCATCAGATTATTCGTTGTATGATGTCGATCGCATATATGTGACTATTAGGAGTCAAAGTTATAGCGCCACCAACTGGCAGAAGGAAGTGTGTCATTTTCAAAATGATTTGAATTCAGCATCTTATTATTACTCGATTTGCTTCAAACTTCATCAGAATAATGTTATAACACAGCCGATATAAATCTGCAAGGGGGATATTGATATCTAAAAAATTGTTGGCGTGGCAACATGTCAAACTGGAATACTTCTCAGGTGATTTTGAGGCAAATAACATACTTAGAATTTCACAAAACTCTGAACACACATCAGTATTTCTGATAGGAACTTAAATTGTGAATGGATTTTGGATAGCTTGAATGGTTTTGCCGTGGTGATTTTTTTAAATGACCTTACAAAGGGAATCATTATTGTATTTTTAAATTGCAGCTTCCAAACACGTCAAAGAATTTTTTCATACAGATGAAAAAGTCATTCTGAGGAAATATGCATAGTTTAACGACTTTACAACACTGTATGGATAACAGAAAATTAAAAAACTGTCAGACATCTCATCTCACTCTGTCCCTCTGTTTGAGTATATGTGCTTCAGACTTCCATTGTCTGAGAGAAATAGCGCCCCTACAGGTTCAATTCCCGAACTTTTACTTTCACTTTTAAATCGGTTAAAAATACAAATAAATACTTAGATTTAATTCACACTGACAAGCTAAACCAACATATCTGATTATTACCGGTTCAGGGCTCATGGATAAATTATTTCTGGCCAGAGATACGTGAGAAATAGGAGAGATGAATCACCGCTGTGATCACGAGCGTCTGGAGTAAAGAGCTCAGAGAAAACGAATTTATTCCTGTTTTAAAGCTTTTAAAAATAAATTATTACAGCGATATCACACAATCAACCAATTAGAACACACCAAGAGCTAAATTCAGATGTTTTTGAACTGTTTGTGTGAAAATGAAATATTTGAGGCTGCCTATATGAAATCACGCCTCCGATCAGCGCGTACAGTGTCGAGCTCAAAACAAACGAATTTATTCTTGTTTAAGAGCTTTTTTAAATAAAATATTACCACAAATGCACACAATAAACCCACTGTAACACAACAAGAGCTAAATGCAGGTGTTTGTGACCCGTTTAAGTGTGCAAGACTATTTGAAAGCGCGACTGGCAGAATAACATATCTCTTGAGCTGCAGGTTTCTTTCTTTCGTCGTACGAACGAACACATCACGGACAAGATTATTTCAAAATACATAATAGCTTGGCGAATATAAACGAAAACAGCCACGTGAACATAAACTGGATCTACTGGATTTGAATATTAAAGTGACCACATTTACCACTTGCTTCTGTCTTCAATTTTAATCTATATAAAAAGGAAACTCATTCGACTTGGCTGCTTTTTTAATGTGTGCGTATTTATTTATTTACCTTTTTATACATTTTGTATAATTTCATAGTTTGTGTATTACAATTATAAAAACAAAAATAAATTTAGCCACTCACATAGAAATAGCTTAGGCCTTAACCTTTTTCTGTCAGTTTTAGGGATTTTTAAAAATCCTAAAAAAAACTTATTTGTGCTGCAAATAATAATTTCAAACTCATTTGATACTGACCTATGACATCCTGTGACATTATATTTATTTGAATTTACATAATCTCATAGATGTAACAGTAAATCTGTTCAGCTCACAGATCAAGACTAAGCTGTAATGCAAGCAGAACTTTCACAAATGCTTATGAGTCATTTAAGGATTTGATAACACTGTAAAATAATGTCTAATTTGTTAACATTAGCAAATTCATTGATAACACTTTATAATAACTGCACTCATTAGTAAATAGTCAGTTCATGCTTTATAAAGCCTTGTCCCAATATTAATAGTCAGTAGTAAGCAGTTTATAAATACAGCTATAAATAGCTTGTCCTTGGTTTATAAGCACATTTATTAAAAAGAAGAGTAAAGGGTCAGTTATCTTCCTATGAAAAATAAAAGATAAAAATAAACAAACAACAACACAGATTGATACAGAACTCAGAAATTTTATTGTGGATTTATGATAAAATCAGCCTGTAAATGAATTCATACTCCTCCTCATACTACTCCATACTCCTTTTTCAACATGATGCCAATATACTGAGATGTTAAATTGTGAATGGGTTTAGGATAGCTTAAATGGTGTTGCAATAGAGATTTATTAAAGTAACATAAAAAATACAATAGTTATTTTACTATATCTTTAAAATTTTTCATTCTAACTCTTCATAATTTTTTATATAAGTAGAAGTCCTCATTTGAAGGAAGCACAGTAAGTTTCATAGCTTTATCATTTTCAAGAGCCAGCATAAAATTAAAACTATCATAACTTATAAATCAAGCTTGCAATTCTTAGTACCAATAATGGCCACCAAAGGGAGCTATAGGATTACTTTTAAATAATTATTGGAGAAACGAGTATGATTTAAATAATTTATAGAAATCTTTCAAATAAAATAATATGTATTTTAGGAATTTTACTGATAAAATGACCCTCACTTAATTAGAATAACAAGCTGAAGTATTGTGAACTGTATATTAAGAATAATTCTTTATAGGCTTTATGGACAGATACGTTTTGAGTGACTCTTGAAGGTTCAGCCCCACATCCTCTTTTACCACTGTTTAAAGAATTAATCTTACAGAACAGGTGTGAATGAATTTTGGATAGCTTGAATGGTTTTGTCGTGGTGATTTTTTGAAATAATAGTAAAAAAGGAACCAGTAAAAAAAAGTGCAGCTTCTAAACACTTCAAAAAAATGTACACATAGAAGACAAGTCATTCTGAGGAAATATGCATAGTTTCATGACTATACAACATTATATGGATGACAGAAAATTAAAAAACATACATCTGATGTCACTCTGTCCCTCTGTCACTGTGTGTGTGTGTTTGTGTGTGTTTTAAGTGAATTAGGTGTGAAACTATCAGTGAGCATTTAGTCTCCAGCGCCAACATTTTACAGAACTGCCACTTTCCTGGAGTCTCAGAATTACAATGTGTCAGGTTCTGAGAGATCTAAGATTCCAAAAAAATATTTAATTAGAATACCATGAAGTATTGTGAAATACTATATATTAAGGCTTTATATATAGGCTTTATGAACAGATTAAAGAGACTCGTGAAGGACCAGCACCACCTTCTCTTGTCCGATGGTTTGAGGAATATATCTTCCAGAATCTGGGATTAAGATTTAGGAGCTCATTTTTATTCCACCTCCTTTCCTGAAAGTCTGTCTTGCAGAATTGACTAAAAATTAATCTTCACATTAATTCCTAATTCTTTTGCAATTCTTTTGTCAGTTCTTCTTGACCTGTTTTTCTCTTCCAGCTTTCCTGGACTATTGTATAGCACTCATAAATGATTAAATAAAAAATAATGGTAGTTATTAAGATTGATATGGTTTGGAATTGGTAAAATGTGCTTGGAAAAAAATCACAATAAAACAATGTTTTAATGTTTAAGTTTGGAATATTAACTGACATGAATGAATGCTATATAAATATTGTTCATGTTAACATAATGTTTATAAATGAAATCTTATTGTAAAGTGTTACTAAAGTTATATATATATATATATATATATATATATATATATATATATATATATATATATATATATATATATATATATATATATATTGTTCTGTGAATGTGATTTTAAAGTCTAGATGATTCGGATTAACCCTTTAACTGCCATATCAAGTTCAAGTTCTAGTTCAAGTTCAATTTATTTGTATAGCGCATTTACAACAGCCTCCTGGCTGACCAAAGTGCTTTAACATAAGAGCAAGAATATTACACATACATAAAAATAGACCAGACAAAAATTTAAAACCACCCATTTCAAAATGTAGCATAACACAGTAGTCAGTACACTAAGGAAAATAAAAAAGTTTTTAGCAAAGATTTAAAAATAGACAAGGAAGGGGCCAGTCTGATCTCTAAAGGCAGGGTATTCCAGAGTCGTGGCCCAGCCACTGCAAATGCACGCTCCCCTCTACGCTCCCCTCTATCCTTTAAAACCTCACTGCCAGAGGGATATTGTGAATGCATGTGCCCGCTGGGCACAGTTTACCTGATGCCACCGGGGTGGTGATGGCATTGGTGGCTTGAGCCCGCCATCGCTGCTTGCAGCTATATTTATTATTATTATTATTATTATTATTATTATTATTTTTTTCCAACGTCTCGGGGGCTTTTGGGGCCCTTAACGTGCTTAAAAAGTCTTGAAAATTGGCACACACATTGGAACCTGCGGCCATTAGGGCCGGGCAGAGACTGATACACGGGCGTGGCACAGGGGCTCTACAGCGCCCCCTGGAATATGGAGGGCCATATATCATACATTCTTGCTCGTAGACGTATGAAACTCGGTACACATATAAATCTCATCAATCCAAACAACTTTTGTATTGCATATCATAGGCTCCTCCCAACAGGAAGTTGGCTATTTAGGGTTTAGTATTCAAATTTTTCGTCAAAGTTGTGGGGGCTTTTGGGGTCCTTAACATACTCAAAAACTCTTGAAAATTTGCGCACACTTTGGAATCTGTGGCCTTTAGGAGCCTGCAGAGGCTGGGACCCGGGCGTGGCACAGGGGCTCTACGGCGCCCCCTGGAACACAGTCAGAAATGTTGATGTATAGCTCACACATACTTGCACATATTCATATGAAACTCAGTACACATATAGATCTCATCGTGCCGAACAACTTTCGTATTGCATGTCATAGGCTCTGCCCATCAGGAAGTCAGCTATTTAGAGTTATGTAAAAAGCGCATGCTCTGGAATTTGAAATACTTGTCATAGGTTTTTTTCTCGATTGCCGCCAAACTCGGTCAACGTGATCTCAAGACACTGGGGATGAAAAATTGCCAGGGGATTTTTGATATCTCGAACGGTTTGCTCGTGGCGAGGCGTTGAAATTATGGCGAGAAATGAGAAACAGGAAGTGTCTAATACCGTCCACATACATTTCCTGATTTTAATCAAACTTCATCAGATTATTCGTTGTATGATGTCGATCGCATATATGTGACTATTAGGAGTCAAAGTTATAGCGCCACCAACTGGCAGAAGGAAGTGTGTCATTTTCAAAATGATTTGAATTCAGCATCTTATTATTACTCGATTTGCTTCAAACTTCATCAGAATAATGTTAAAACACAGCCGATATAAATCTGCAAGGGGGATATTGATATCTAAAAAATTGTTGGCGTGGCAACATGTCAAACTGGAATACTTCTCAGGTGATTTTGAGGCAAATAACATACTTAGAATTTCACAAAACTCTGAACACACATCAGTATTTCTGATAGGAACTTAAATTGTGAATGGATTTTGGATAGCTTGAATGGTTTTGCCGTGGTGATTTTTTTAAATGACCTTACAAAGGGAATCATTATTGTATTTTTAAATTGCAGCTTCCAAACACGTCAAATAATTTTTTCATACAGATGAAAAAGTCATTCTGAGGAAATATGCATAGTTTCACGACTTTACAACACTGTATGGATAACAGAAAATTAAAAAACTGTCAGACATCTCATCTCACTCTGTCCCTCTGTTTGAGTATATGTGCTTCAGACTTCCATTGTCTGAGAGAAATAGCGCCCCTACAGGTTCAATTCCCAGACTTTTACTTTCACTTTTAAATCGGTTAAAAATACAAACAAATACTTAGATTTAATTCACACTGACAAGCTAAACCAACATATCTGATTATTACCGGTTCAGGGCTCATGGATAAATTATTTCTGGCCAGAGATACGTGAGAAATAGGAGAGATGAATCACCGCTGTGATCACGAGCGTCTGGAGTAAAGAGCTCAGAGAAAACGAATTTATTCCTGTTTTAAAGCTTTTAAAAATAAATTATTACAGCGATATCACACAATCAACCAATTAGAACACACCAAGAGCTAAATTAAGATGTTTTTGAACTGTTTGTGTGAAAATGAAATATTTGTGGCTGCCTATCTGAAATCACGCCTCCGATCAGCGCGTACAGTGTCCAGCTCAAAACAAACGAATTTATTCTTGTTTAAGAGCTTTTTTAAATAAAATATTACCACAAATGCACACAATAAACCCATTGTAACACAACAAGAGCTAAATGCAGGTGTTTGTGACCTGTTTAAGTGTGCAAGACTATTTGAAAGCGCGACTGGCAGAATAACATATATCTCTCGAGCTGCAGGATTCTGGCTTTCGTCGTACGAACGAACACATAACGGACAAGATTATTTCAAAATACATAATAGCTTGGCGACTATAAACGAAAACAGCCACGTGAACATAAACTGGATCTACTGGATTTGAATATTAAAGTGACCACATTTACCACTTGCTTCTGTCTTCAATTTTAATCTATATAAAAAAGGAACCTCATTCGACTTGGCTGCTTTTTTAATGTGTGCGTATTTATTTATTTATCTTTTTATACATTTTGTATAATTTCATAGTTTGTGTATTACAATTATAAAAACAAAAATAAATTTAGCCACTCACATAGAAATAGCTTAGGCCTTAACCTTTTTCTGACAGTTTTAGGGATTTTTAAAAATCCTAAAAAAAAACTTATTTGTGCTGCAAATAATAATTTCAAACTCATTTGATACTGACCTATGACATTCTGTGACATTATATTTATTTGAATTTACATAATCTCATAGATGTAACAGTAAATCTGTTCAGCTCACAGATCAATACTAAGCTGTAATGCAAGCAGAACTTTCACAAATGCTTATGAGTCATTTAAGGATTTGATAACACTGTAAAATAATGTCTAATTTGTTAACATTAGCAAATTCATTGATAACACTTTATAATAACTGCACTCATTAGTAAATAGTCAGTTCATGCTTTATAAAGCCTTGTCCCAATATTAATAGTCAGTAGTAAGCAGTTTATAAATACAGCTATAAATAGCTTGTCCTTGGTTTATAAGCACATTTATTAAAAATGAGAGTAAGTTATCTTCCTATGAAAAATAAAAGATAAAAATAAACAAACAACAACACAGATTGATACAGAACTCAGAAATTTTATTGTGGATTTATGATAAAGCCTGCAAATGAATACATACTCCTACTCATACTACTCCATACTCCTTTTTCAACATGATGCCAATATACTGAGATGTTAAATTGTGAATGGGTTTAGGATAGCTTAAATGGTGTTGCCATAGAGATTTATTAAAGTAACATAAAAAAATACAATAGTTATTTTACTATATCTTTACAATTTTTCATTCTAAATCTTCATAATTTTTTATATAAGTAGAAGTCCTCATTTGAAGGAAGCACAGTAAGTTTCATAGCTTTATCACTTTCAAGAGCCAGCATAAAATTTAAACTATCATAACTTATAAATCAAGCTTGCAATTCTTAGTACCTATAATGGCCACCAGAGGGAGCTATAGGATTACTTTTAAATAATTATTGTAGAAACGAGTATGATTTAAATCATTTATAGAAATCTTTCAAAAAAAAATGGAATTGTATATATTTTACTGATAAAATGACCCTCACTTAATTAGAATAACAAGCTGAAGTATTTTGAACTGTATATTAAGAATAATTCTTTATAGGCTTTATGGACAGATACGTTTTGAGTGACTCTTGAAGGATCAGCACCACATCCTCTTTTACCACTGTTTAAAGAATTAATCTTACAGAATAGGTGTGAATGGATTTTGGATAGCTTGAATGGTTTTGCCGTGATGTTTTTTGAAATAATAGTAAAAAAGGAACCAGTAAATGTCTTTTTATTTTTTTAAAGTGCAGCTTCTAAACACTTAAAAAAAAAAAAAAATGTACACATAGAAGACCAGTCATTCTGAGGCATATTTCCTCAGAATGACTGGTCTCATGACCATAGTTTCATGACTATACAACACTATATGGATGATAGAAAAAAAAAAAAAAACTATTATACATCTGATGTCACTCAGTCCCACTGTCACTGTGGGTAATGTGTGTGTGTGTGTGTGTGTTAAGTGAATTAGGTGTGAAACTATCAGGGTGCATTTAGTCTCCAGCGCCAACATTTTACAGAACTGCCACTTTCCTGGAGTCTCCAGAATTACTCGGTGTCGGACTCTGAGAGACTTAAGATTCCAAAAAATGATTTAATTAGAATACCATGAAGTATTGTGAAATACTATATATTAAGTCTTTATATATAGGCTTTATGCACAGATTAGAGTGACTCGTGAAGGACCAGCACCACCTCCTCTTGTTCGATGGTTTGAGGAATATATCTTCCAGAATCCAGGATTAAGATTTAGGAGCTCATTTTTATTCCACCTCCTTTCCTGAAAAGTCTGTCTTGCAGAATTGACTAAAAATTAATCTTCACATTAATTACTAATTATTTTGCAATTCTTTTTGTCAGTTCTTCTTGACCTGCTTTTTTCTTCTTCTTTTTTGACCTCATGACCCAGTCAGTATTTTTTGTACAATGGTCAAGTCTTAACTTATCCATTTCCGTATTGCATTTGTGTTTGATATTTCTCATGGGTATTTCATAATTTTCGACCTTACAGTTTGAGTTAAAAGTCTATTTTAGCGCATTTCATCTGTAAAAGAAAACATGCCTAATAATTCTGCACACATGAATATAAGGAGTTTTTCTCTTCCAGCTTTCCTGGACTATTGTATAGCACTCATAAATGATTAAATAAAAAATAATGGTAGTTATTAAGATTTATATGGTTTGGAATTGTTAAAATGTACTTGGAAAAAAATCACAATAAAACAATGTTTTCATGTTTAAGTTTGGAATATTAACTGACATGAATGAATGCTATATAAATATTGTTCATGTTAACATAATGTTTATAAATGAAATCTTATTGTACAGTGTTACTAATATATATATTGTTCTGTGAATGTGATTTTAAAGTCTAGATGATTCGGATTAACCCTTTAACTGCCGTATCCTTTAAAACCTCACTGCCAGAGGGATATTGTGAATGCATGTGCCCGCTGGGCACAGTTTACCTGATGCCACCGGGGTGGCGATGGCATTGGTGGCTTGAGCCCGCCATCGCTGCTTGCAGCTATATTTTATTATTATTATTCTTCTTCTTCTTCTTCTTCTTCTTCTCCCGAATGAATCGCATTTTTGAGGGCTTTAAAATGCTCAAAAAGTCATGAAACTTTGCACACTCGTCAAACCTGGTGAAAATTTTCGTCTGATATAGGATTCAGAAGAGGGTGTGGCAAAATGGCTCGACAGCGCCACCTATACCAAGAAAATCAACAGCCTTCCAGCTATGTTTCACGTACATGCACGAAAATTGGCACACATATGTAACACACCAATACCTACAAAAAAGACTCTTGGAGCGAAATTCTAAACCCAACAGGAAGTCGGTTATTTTTAATATTATGAGCATATTTTGTGTAATTTTGGTCATTTCCATGTGTTGTATTTTAACGAACTCCTCCTAGAGAGTTCTTCAAATCAACACCAAATTTGGTATGCCTAATCTAAAGGCCTTTGCGATGTTAAATTGCGAAGATCCTGACTTTTCGTTGAAGGGCGTGTCCGTGGCGGCCTGGCGAATTTCGATGATTCGCCATGAAAAATGAAGTTGCTATAACTCACACATACAATGACCAATCTGCCCCAAACTTCACATGTTTGATGAGACTCCGAACCTGAACAGATTGACATGCCCATATTCAGTTATAGTCATAGCGCCACCTATTGGCAACAGGAAGTGACATATTTTACGCTGCGACGAACTACTCCTAGAAATTTTATGACATCAATGTCTTTTTTGTGGTCAGTCTAATCTTAAGGCCTGTGCGATGTTCAGTTGTGAAGATCTTGAGTTTTCGTTAAAAGGCTTGTTCATGGCGCCGCAACGAAGTTCGATGTCTCGCCATGCGAATAAAAGATGTTATAACTCAGGCATAAGATGTCCGATCTTCCCCAAACTTCACATGTGTGATAAGAGTCCTGGCCTGAACAGATCTTCAGGCCAATATTCCACCGGGTGTGGCAGAATGGCTCTATAGCGCCACCTATACACTTTCAACGGAGTGCGCCTCGAGCTATGTTTCACGTACATGTACAAAAATTGGTACACACATGTAACACTCCAATACCTACAAAAAAGTCTGTTGGTACGAAATCCGGATCCCAACAGGAAGTCGGTTATTTTGAATTTTCCCTTCAAAATTGCTGTTGTTTTTGCCATTTTCAGGGGTTGTACTTTAACGAACTCCTCCTAGAGATTTATTCAGATCAACACCAAACTTGGTCAGTGTAATCTAAAGCCCTTTGCGATAATAAATTGCGAAGGACTTGAGGTTTCGTTAAAGGGCGGGTCCATGGCGGCCTGACAAATTTCGATGTTTCGCCATGAAAAAGGAAGTTGCTGTAACTCAGACATACAATGTCCAATCTGCCCCAAACTTCACATGTTGGATAAGACTCTTGACCTGAACAGATCTACATGCCAATATTCAGTTATAGTCATAGCGCCACCTATTGGCAACAGGAAGTTACATATTTTACACTGCGACAAACTACTCCTAGAAATTTTATGACATCAATGTCTTTTTTGTGGTCAGTCTAATCTAAAGACCTGTGTGATGTTTAGTTGTGAAGATCTTGAGTTTTTGTTAAAAGGTGTGTCCATGGCACCGTGATGAAGTTCGATGTCTCGCCATGTGAATAAAAGATGTTATAACTCAGGCATAAAATGTCCGATCTTCCCCAAACTTCACATGTGTGATAAGAGTCCTGGCCTGAACACATCTGTAGGCCAATATTCCATCGGGTGTGGCAAAATGGCTCGATAGCGCCACCTATACATTTTCAACGGAGTGTGCCTCGAGCTATGTTTCACGTACATGTACAAAAATCGGTACACACATGTAACACACCAATATCTACGAAAAAGCCTCTTGGTACGAAATTCGAATCCCAACAGGAAGTCAGTTATTTAGAATTTTCTCTGCAAAATTAGTGTTGATTTGGTCATTTTCAGGAGTTGGACTTTAACGAACTCCTCCTAGAGATTTATTCAGATCAACACCAAACTTGGTCAGTGTAATCTAAAGCCTTTTGCGATCTTAATTTGCAAAGATCTTGAGGTTTCGTTAAAGGGCGTGTCCATGGCGGCCTGACAAATTTCGATGTTTCGCCATGAAATAGGATGTTGTTGTAACTCAGGCATAAAATGTCCAATCCTCCCCAAACCTCACATGTTCGACAAAAGTCCTGCCCTGAACACATCTGAAGGCCAATATTCCACTATAATGATAGCGCCACCTGCTGGCAACAGGAAGATTGGCACATATATGGAATAAACATTGATATATTCTACTTATATTTATGAGTTTAAACGCATATTTCTCACCGTTCACCTATTAACTAAAGCCACTCGCTGCCGGTGAGCCTGGTGCGAGGGCCCGTTCATCGCTGCTTGCAGCTTTAATTAGGGCTCAAGCCCAAAGGGCGAGAGGCCTATTGTTTTCCTTAGGATTATTTTTTATTATTATTATTATTATTATTATTATTATTATTATTATTATTTTCCAACGTCTCGGGGGCTTTTGGGGCCCTTAACGTGCTTAAAAAGTCTTGAAAATTGGCACACAGATTGGAACCTGCGGCCATTAGGGCCGGGCAGAGACTGATACACGGGCGTGGCACAGGGGCTCTACAGCGCCCCCTGGAATATGGAGGGCCATATATCATACATTCTTGCTCGTAGACGAATGAAACTCGGTACACATATAAATCTCATCAATCCAAACAACTTTTGTATTGCATATCATAGGCTCCGCCCAACAGGAAGTTGGCTATTTAGGGTTTAGTATTCAAATTTTTCGTCAAAGTTGTGGGGGCTTTTGGGGTCCTTAACATACTCAAAAACTCTTGAAAATTTGCGCCCACTTTGGAATCTGTGGCCTTTAGGAGCCTGCAGAGGCTGGGACCCGGGCGTGGCACAGGGGCTCTACGGCGCCCCCTGGAACACAGTCAGAAATGTTGATGTATAGCTCACACATACTTGCACAAATTCATATGAAACTCAGTACACATATAGATCTCATCGTGCCGAACAACTTTCGTATTGCATGTCATAGGCTCCACCCAACAGGAAGTCAGCTATTTAGAGTTATGTAAAAAGCGCATGCTCTGGAATTTGATATACTTGTCATAGGTTTTTTTCTCGATTGCCGCCAAACTTGGTCAACATGATCTCAAGACACTGGGGATGAAAAATTGCCAGGGGATTTTTGATATCTCGAACGGTTTGCTCGTGGCGAGGCGTTGAAATTATGGCGAGAAATGAGAAACAGGAAGTGTCTAATACCGTCCACATACATTTCCTGATTTTAATCAAACTTCATCAGATTATTCGTTGTATGATGTCGATCGCATATATGTGACTATTAGGAGTCAAAGTTATAGCGCCACCAACTGGCAGAAGGAAGTGTGTCATTTTCAAAATGATTTGAATTCAGCATCTTATTTTTACTCGATTTGCTTCAAACTTCATCAGAATAATGTTAAAACACAGCCGATATAAATCTGCAAGGGGGATATTGATATCTAAAAAATTGTTGGCGTGGCAACATGTCAAACTGGAATACTTCTCAGGTGATTTTGAGGCAAATAACATACTTAGAATTTCACAAAACTCTGAACACACATCAGTATTTCTGATAGGAACTTAAATTGTGAATGGATTTTGGATAGCTTGAATGGTTTTGCCGTGGTGATTTTTTTAAATGACCTTACAAAGGGAATCATTATTGTATTTTTAAATTGCAGCTTCCAAACACGTCAAATAATTTTTTCATACAGATGAAAAAGTCATTCTGAGGAAATATGCATAGTTTCACGACTTTACAACACTGTATGGATAACAGAAAATTAAAAAACTGTCAAACATATCATCTCACTCTGTCCCTCTGTTTGAGTATATGTGCTTCAGACTTCCATTGTCTGAGAGAAATAGCGCCCCTACAGGTTCAATTCCCGAACTTTTACTTTCACTTTTAAATCGGTTAAAAATACAAACAAATACTTAGATTTAATTCACACTGACAAGCTAAACCAACATATCTGATTATTACCGGTTCAGGGCTCATGGATAAATTATTTCTGGCCAGAGATATGTGAGAAATAGGAGAGATGAATCACCGCTGTGATCACGAGCGTCTGGAGTAAAGAGCTCAGAGAAAACGAATTTATTCCTGTTTTACAGCTTTTAAAAATAAATTATTACAGCGATATCACACAATCAACCAATTAGAACACACCAAGAGCTAAATTAAGATGTTTTTGAACTGTTTGTGTGAAAATGAAATATTTGTGGCTGCCTAACTGAAATCACCGCCTCCGATCAGCGCGTACAGTGTCGAGCTCAAAACAAACGAATTTATTCTTGTTTAAGAGCTTTTTTAAATAAAACATTACCACAAATGCACACAATAAACCCATTGTAACACATCAAGAGGTAAATGCAGGTGTTTGTGACCCGTTTAAGTGCGCAAGACTATTTGAAAGCGAGACTGGCAGAATAACATATCTCTCGAGCTGCAGGATTCTGGCTTTCGTCGTACGAACGAACACATCACGGACAAGATTATTTCAAAACACATAATAGCTTGGCGACTATAAACGAAAACAGCCACGTGAACATAAACTGTTGAGAAATATATCTGAACTGGATCTACTGGAGTTTAATATTAAGTGACCGCATATACCAGCTGCTTCTGTCTTCAATTTTAATCTATATAAAAAATAAACTCATTCATCTTGGCTGCTTTTTTAATGTGTGTACGTATTTATTTATTTATTTATTATTTTGCCCTAACAAGAATTAATCTATATTTAATTAAATCAATTACATTTGATTTTACATTTGATTTGTCCATATCTGCATCTAAACGCCTAAAAACCTAAAACATGCTCTATTATACTATTGTTAGCAATTTCTTTATCGTCCAATTTATCTGGTGTACACACTTTTATTTTCATAATAAACTTGTTTGTTAGATTATACACAGTTACAGTGGTCTATAATAAATATTAACAGGTTTTATTCAAGCTGTTTAGAATGATTGCAGTAGGCTAATTTTTTTTAATGTAAATCCAAAAAAAAAAAAAAAAAAAAAAAAAAAAAAAAAACATTGGAAAACAATGACTGTTGTACTATTTTATACATTTTGTATAATTTCATAGTTTATGCATTATAGTTATAAAACAAATAAATGTAGCCACTCACATAGAAATCTTAGGCCTTATCATTTTCTGACAGTTTTAGGGATTTTTAAAAATCCTAAAAAACCCTAATTTGTGCTGCAAATAATAATTTCAAACTCAAAAAGTAAATAGTCAGTTCATGCTTTATAAAGCCTTGTCCCAATATTAATAGTCAGT
Source organism: Carassius gibelio (assembly GCF_023724105.1). NCBI lineage: Eukaryota > Metazoa > Chordata > Actinopteri > Cypriniformes > Cyprinidae > Carassius > Carassius gibelio. The sequence goes on from NC_068381.1 coordinate 13,233,494, forward strand.
AGTAAGCAGTTTATAAATACAGCTATAAATAGCTTGTTTTTGGTTTATAAGCACATTTATTAAAAAGGAGAGTAAAGGATCAGTTATCTTCCTATGAAAACTAAAAGATAAAAATAAACAAACAACAACACAGATTGATACAGAACAGAAAAATAAATTTTATTGTGGATTTATGATAAAATCAGCCTGTAAATGAATTCATACTCCTCCTCATACTACTCCATACTCCTTTTTCAACATGATACTGAGATATACTGAGATGTTAAATTGTGAATGGGTTTAGGATAGCTTAAATGGTGTTGCCATAGAGATTTATTAATGTAACATAAAAAAATACAATAGTTATTTTACTATATCTTTAAAATTTTTCATTCTAACTCTTCATAATTTTTTATATAAGTAGAAGTCCTCATTTGAAGGAAGCACAGTAAGTTTCATTGCTTTTTCATTTTCAAGAGCCAGCCTAAAATTAAAACTATCATAACTTATAAATCAAGCTTGCAATTCTTAGTACCAATAATGGTCACCAGAGGGAGCTATAGGATTACTTTTAAATAATTATTGTAGAAACGAGTATGATTTAAATAATTTATAGAAATCTTTCAAATAAAATAATATGTATTTTAGGAATTTTACTGATAAAAATGACCCTCACTTAATTAGAATAACAAGCTGAAGTATTGTGAACTGTATATTAAGAATAATTCTTTATAGGCTTTATGGACAGATACGTTTTGAGTGACTCTTGAAGGATCAGCACCACATCCTCTTTTACCACTGTTTAAAGAACTAATCTTACAGAACAGGTGTGAATGAATTTTGGATAGCTTGAATGGTTTTGTCGTGGTGATTTTTTGAAATAATAGTAAAAAAGGAACCAGTAAATGTCTTTTTATTTTTTTAAAGTGCAGCTTCTAAACACTTAAAAAAAATGTACACATAAAAGACAAGTCATTCTGAGGCATATTTCCTCAGAATGACTGGTCTCATGACAATAGTTTCATGACTATACAACACTATATGGATGATAGAAAATAAAAAAACTATCATACATCTAATGTCACTCAGTCCCACTGTCACTGTGGGTAGTGTGTGTGTGTGTGTGTGTGTGTGTGTTTGTGTGTGTGTTAAGTGAATTAGGTGTGAAACTATCAGGGAGCATTTAGTCTCCAGCGCCAACATTTTACAGAACTGCCACTTTCCTGGAGTCTCCAGAATTACTCGGTGTCCGGCTCTGAGAGACTTAAGATCCCAAAAAATGATTTAATTAGAATACCATGAAGTATTGTGAAATACTATATATTAAGGCTTTATATATAGGCTTTATAAACAGATTAGAGTGACTCGTGAAGGACCAGCACCACCTCCTCTTGTTCGATGGTTTGAGGAATATATCTTCCAGAATCCGGGATTAAGATTTAGGAGCTCAGTTTTATTCCACCTCCTTTCCTGAAAGTCTGTCTTGCAGAATTGACTAAAAATTAATCTTCACATTATTTCCTAATTATTTTGCAATTCTTTTTGTCAGTTCTTCTTGACCTGTTTTTCTCTTCCAGCTTTCCTGGACTATTGTATAGCACTCATAAATGATTAAATAAAAAATAATGGTAGTTATTAAGATTGATATGGTTTGGAATTGGTAAAATGTGCTTGGAAAAACATCACAATAAAACAATGTTTTAATGTTTAAGTTTGGAATATTAACTGACATGAATGAATGCTATATAAATATTGTTCATTTTAACATAATGTTTATGAATGGAATCTTATTGTAAAGTGTTACTAAAGTTATATATATATTGTTCTGTGAATGTGATTTTAAAGTCTAGATGATTCGGATTAACCCTTTAACTGCCATATCCTTTAAAACCTCACTGCCAGAGGGATATTGTGAATGCATGTGCCCGCTGGGCACAGTTTACCTGATGCCACCGGGGTGGCGATGGCACTGGTGGCTTGAGCCCGCCATCGCTGCTTGCAGCTATATTTATTATTATTTTTATTTTTTATTAAACCTTCCGGGGTGTTTTGGGGGCCTTAACATGCTCAAAAACTCTTGAAAATTGGCACACACATTGGAATCTGCGGCCATCAGGACGCCGCAGAGGCTGGGACCCGGGCGTGGCACAGGGGCTCTACAGCGCCCCCTGGAACACAGTCAGAATTCTTGAACCATAGCTCACACACACTTGCATGTATTTATATCAAACTCGGTACACTTATAGATCTCATTGAGCCGAACAACTTTCACACTTTATGTCATAGGCTCCGCCCAACAGGAAGTCAGCTATTCAGGGCTGTTTAAAAAAAGCATGCTCTGGAATTTGAAATACTCCTCTGAGGTTTTCAACCCGTTCGCCACGAAACTTGGTGAACATGATCTCAAGACATTGAGGATGAAAAATTGCGAGGGGATTTTTGATATCTCGAACGGTTTGCCCGTGGCGAGGCATGGAACTTATGGCGAGAAATGAGAAACAGGAAATGTCTAATAACATCCACATACATTTCCTGAATTTGTTTGGTTTGTTCGTTGTATGATACCGATTGTATATATGTGGCTATTAAGAGTCAACGTTATAGCGCCACCAACTGGCAGCAGGAAGTGTGTCATTTTCCAAATGCTTTGAATTCAGCATCTTATTTTTACTCGATTTACTTAAAACTTCATCAGAATAATGACAAAACACGGCCGATGTAAATCTGTTGTGGGGATATTGATATCTGATATAGTGTTGCCATGGCAACGTGTCAAACTTGAATGTTCTGTTATGGTGAGTTTGAGGCAGACAACAAGCTCAGATTTACATGAAACTCAAAACACATATCAGTATTAGTGATAGCTAGACAATGGCAAAAGCTTTTAAAAGGGCGTGAAGGAGGCACTCTATAGCGCCACCTTTTGTCAAAAGTGGGGGGGTTAGTTTTAGCTACAGACACCAAACTTGGTACATAAATTGTTCTTTTCAAGACGGACAACTTTCTAATTCACAGTCATCAGCTACGATCAACAGGAAGTCGGCTATTTTGATTTGAATGTGTATTTTTGAGATTTTACAGTTGTGAATTAATGAATACTCCTCACAGGGGAAGTACACTATACACACCAAACGTTGTCTACATGAAGAAAAAACATCGAGGAACTTAAATTGCGAACAGATTTTGGTTAGCTTGAACGGTTTTGTCGTGGTGATTTTTTGAAATGACAGTAAAAAGTGAAACATTAATCGTCTTGTATTTTTAAATTGCAGCTTCCAAACCTTTAAAAAACATTTTTAATTTAGAAAACCAGTGATTCTGAGGAAATATGCATAGTTTCATGACTTTACAGCACTGTATGATTAAAAGAAAATTAAAAAACTGTCAGACATCTGATCTCACTCTGTCACTCTGTGTGCTGACTCTGTGTGTGTGTGTGAGTGTGAGTGGGGGAGGGGTGTGAGCTGAGTGGCAGACAGACAGAGAGAGAGAGAGAGAGAGAGAGAGAGAGAGAGAGAGACTTAAACATCTCTTTAATCACCAGAAAAAAAACTGTATTTTAAATAGTTATTTTTTTGTTGTTGTTGCTAATTGTGCTGTTATCATTACATCTTAAGAAATATCATAGGCCTTATCCTTTTCTGACAGTTTCAGTGATTAAAAAAAATCCTAAAAAACCTTATTTGTGCTGCAAATAATAATTTCAAACTCATTTGATACTGACCTCTGTCACCCTGTGACATGACATTTATTTGAATTTACATAATCTCAAGGATGTAACAGTAAAACTGTTCAGCTCACAGATGAAGACTAAGCTTTAATGCAAGCAGAACTATTTCACAAATGCTTATAGGTTAATGAAATCATAACAAAACACTTTTAAATTATTTAAGGATTTGGTAACACTTTAAAATAATGTCTCAATTGTTAACATTAGTAAATGCATTGGTAACACTTCATAATAGCTGCAATTCTTAGCTAAGCATTAGTAAATAGTCAGTTCATGCTTTATATAGCCTTCTCCCAAAATTAATATTTTAGTAAGCATTTTATAAATACAGCTATAATTAAATTGTTCATGGTTTATATGCACATTTATTTTGAGGAGATTAAAGGCTGTAATCTCCCTAAAAAAAATGTAAAATAAAAAATAAAATAAATAAAATAAACAAACACAGAACTCATAAATATTTATTTCAAGATGCAATAAAAGAAAACTGTACACTTGAATTTATATATATATATATATATATATATATATATATATATATATATATATATATATATATATATATACACACACACACAATTGCATAAGTTTATATTTAAAAATGTTTAGCAAGTGTACAGCTAATAATAATAATAATGCATTTTATTTAGTTTTAGCTACAGACACCAAACTCGGTACTTAAATTGTTCTTATCAAGACGGACAACTTTCTAATTCACAGTCATAAGCTACGATCAACAGGAAGTCAGCTATTTTGATTTGAATGTGTATTTTTGAGATTTTACAGTTGTGAATTAATGCATACTCCTCACATGGGAAGTACACTATACACACCAAACTTTGACTACATGAAGAAACAACATCGAGGAACTTAAATTGCGAACGGATTTTGGTTAGCTTGAACGGTTTTGACGTGGTGATTTTTTGAAATGACAGTAAGAAGGGAAACATTAATTGTATTGTATGTCTAAATTGCAGCTTCCAAACACTTCAAGGCATGTTTTCATACAGAGATCAAATCATTATGAGGAAATATGCATAGTTTCATGACTTTACAACACTGTATGGATAAAAGAAAAGAAAAAACTGTCAGACTTCTCAACTGACATGATCTCACTCTGGCCACTCCGTCTGTGTGAGGAAAGGGAGGGGGAGAGGGAGGGGGAGTGTGAGTGTGAGGGGGTTGGTGACTGTGAATCTTTGGTGACTGACAGTGTGTGTGGATTGTAGGGAGGGGCTGTCTGGCAGAGAGAGAGAGAGAGAGAGAGAGAGAGAGACCTAATCATTCCTTTAATAATCAGGAAAAAAAATCTATATTTTAAATTGTTATTGTTTTTGTTGTTGCTAATGGTGGTGTTTTTTTTCCTTTCATTACAGGTTAAGAAATCTCTTAGGCCTTATCCTTTTCTGACAGTTTTTGGGATTTAAAAACATCCTAAGAAGCCTTATTTGTGCTGCAAATTATAATTTCAAACTCATTTGATACTGACCTATGACAACCTGTGACATGACATGACATTTATTAATCTCATGGATGTAACAGTAAAACTCTTCAACTGACAGATTAAGCTGCAATGCAAGCAAAACTATTTCACAAATGCTTATAGGTCATTAAAATCATTACAAAACACTAATAAATTATTAAAGGGTTTGGTAACACTGTATAATAATGTCTAATTTGTTAACATTAGTAAATGCATTGGTAACACTTTATAATAACTGCACTCATTAGCTAAGCATTAGTAAATAGTTCATGATTATAAAGCCTTTTCCCTTAATAATAGTCATTATTAAGCAGGAATACATCTCTAATTACATTGTTCTTGGTTTAAAAGCACATATATTACAAAGGAGATTAAAGTTTCAGTTGTCTTATAAAATAAATCAATAAACACAACCCAGTTTGATTCAGAATTCAGAAATATTTATTTCAAGATGCAATAAAAGGAAACTGTACACTTGAAAAGGTTTTGAGCGATTCTTGAAGGACTAGCATCACCTTCACTTGTACGATGGTTTGAGGAATATATCTTCCAGATAGTACCGCCGCTCCCTATATGCAGAGTATGCAGTCTTCGTAGAGCACCAACTCCCAGAGGGGGCACCAGTTGCTCAAAAAAAACAAAACAAATATGCGCCATTCTCCCATCCGCGTTCGCGACCACTCAATAGCATTTGAGAAGAAAGACTTGTAGTCACAAAACAATTGTAATGTGTTCATATAGGTGTCAGCTACAATGCACACCTTATACATTTTTTATACATTTTAAAATAAAGTGTTACTAAAGTTATATATATTGTTCTGTGTATGTGATTTCAAAGTCTAGATTGGTCGGATTAACCCTTTAACTGCCACATCCCTTAAAACTTGATTGTCAGAGGGTTACTGTAAATGCTTATGCCCGCTGGGCACAGTTTTCCCGATGCCACCAGGGTGGCGTTGCACTGATGGCTTGAGCCCGACATCGCTGCTTGCAGCTATATTTTTATTTTATTTTTTTATGTAAAATCATTTTCTAACTGTTTTTAAATGTTTTAATCATTTTAAAAGTTTTAAAATTGCTTGTTTTATTTTTGTTATTGTTATTGTTTTCTTCATGATTATTTTACTTTCTTTTATGTAATGCACTTTGAATTACCATTGTGTACAAAATGTGCTATATAAATAAACTTGCCTTGCCTTGCCTTATAGCTTGTTGTCAAAACTGCAATGGAGTTTCGCCTCTTGTTACTTCTATACTCTTTGACTCAAACGAACCGAACCGAATGCAACGCTGGTCTAAACCCTCTCTCATTTCTTCGCAGGAAGCAGCAAGTGACCGACAGCCCACCCACTTTGGAGCACGTCAGGACACCCACTTTCACCTTGATTGGCACCGAAGAGCACGGAGAGCACACAGGAAGTACCAGCCACCAGAAAGCGAATCAGCACACTTCACCAGGCACCCTACACTGTTCAATAAATCCACCCTCCGGGGCATTTAATTCACGCACCTCTTGTCGAGTGATACTTCAACCCGTGCCAATATACAGTATATAGTCAAACTGTGAGATAAACCCGGAAGTCACAATTGCATACCATTCAGCAAAGATAAATTAAACTGATGAAAAGGGAGTAAACAATGAATGAAACATAAAAAATGTTGTATTTAAAATTATGTTCTTTTGAACTTTGAAAAAAAAAAATGTGTCATGATTTTCACAACAACATTAAGCAGCACAACTGCTTTTAAAAATAGTATTTGTCTTGAGCAGCAAATCATCATATTAGAATGATTTCTGAAGGATCATGTGACCCTGAAAACTGGAGTAATGATGTTAAAGATTTGTTTTTGCAATCGCAGGAATAAATATATAGTAAAATATATAATAAATTAACTTCAAAATATATTAACATAGAAAACAGTATTTTTTTAACTGTATTAATTTTTCACAATATTATGTTTTTTATGTTTGTTATTTTGTTTTATTTTAGTTTATATGTTTATATTTAAACATTTTAAAAATCTTACCAATCCAAAACATTTAAAGAGGGGGTGAAATGCTCGTTTTCACTCAATATCCTGTTAATCTTGAGTACCTATAGAGTAGTACTGCATCCTTCATAACTCCAAAAAGTCTTTAGTTTTATTATATTCATAAGAGAAAGATAGTCTGTACCAAAAACACACTTCTTTTGTGACATTTCGCGTCGCTCTCGCTCTGATCAGTGATTGTCTGTGCTCAGCCTCTCAGTGCTCTCCTCCATGGGAGCGTGCACTCTTCTGGGAGAAGTTCCCTTAGGACCCATATAAGGAAATTCCACTCCATTTAACGTCACACAGACCCATACTCGAAAAAAACTTTCGAGTAACAACTTAATTTTTGAAACTTTGTCCATGTTTAGCATGGGAATCCAACTCTTTAACAGTGTAAAAAACTCAGTATGCATGAAATAGCATTTCACCCCCCCTTTAAATGTGTTTCCACCTTCTTGTAGTTTTCTCACTTTAATTAGACAGAAAAAGCTTTTTTTGCACTAAAAATCTTTTTGTCTGCACTGTTTGTTCACTTACTGACACTCACTGATGTGCACTCTATCTGCCAAGTACCTTGCGCTGCTTTATTTAATTTTATTTCTAATTTTATTATATGTCTTTTTTACATTCCCTTATTGTATAGCTGTATCTTTATATTTGATCTAGTTTTTTAGGCTCTACTGTTAGTGTTATCTGTATGTATGGGGAGTCTGAAAGTAATGCAATTTCGATTCTCTCTATGTATGTACTGTACATGTGGACGAATTGACAATAAAGCAGACTTGACTTGACTTGGCTTGACTTACTCTGAGGCACCAAGTCTACCAAACATCTCAGCTCCCATGTACAATAACTTAACTCTGGAACACAACGAACCGTAATACATGCAGGTCATAATAATATTAAAACAATGTTGTAGTATGTACATTCAGAATACAACATTGTTTTAGTATTATTATTGTTTTAGTAGTATTATTGGCAACGTTCATTTATTTATGCTCTGTACACTTATAAGACTGCCTGTCATTGTTTGTGCATTCTTTTGCATTTATGATGGAATGTTCTTATTTGTGTGTGTGTGTGTGTGTGTGTGTGTGTGTGTGTGTGTGTGTGTGTGTGTGTGTGTGCGCGTGTGTGTGTGTGTGTGTGTGTGTGTGTGTGTGTGTGTGTGTGTGTGTGTTCCCCAGGTGCCCACTGGGCTCATGTTGATTGCGTGAGAATGGTGGTCTGGGGTTTCTCTCTGAGAAAGGATCCCATTAGTGATCAGTGCCCGAGGTAAAGAGACAGACTGCTTTCATGTCCCTTGAGTCTCTGCCTATCTGTCTGTCTGTCTTTCTCACTCTGTCTTTCTTTTCATGTCTTCTTAATGTTATTTCAGTTTATGAGCAATGCTGCCTGTTTCTACAGTATACCTTGATGATTGGAAAACTTTGGATTCAAACTTTGAATGAAACCTTTCTCTGAAAGGTAAATGTATTATGTTGTATAGTCATTAATACACTGCATTCCCTATTTGTATAAAGCAGACTTTTTGCCATTTTGTTTCTTTGTTTATGACTTGACAGTTTTATTTGTAAGTCTGTTTATGCTTTCAGAGAGAGAAAAAAAGGTATTTGTGAATTCATATTTTAAATTTACATCTTTATTTCTCATTATTGTAAATTTCCCACAATTTAGACTACAATCGTGATGTAATATCTTACAATTATTTCTTTAGATTTCACATTTGCTTCTTTATTTCTCAGAATTGTAACTTTCTTACAAATGTGACTAAATATTTTACAATTCCGACTACTTTTCATAACTGTCTCTTTATGTCTCATGCTGTGACTTTAACACTTTTAAACTACATCACAGTTAACTTTTACATTGCATGTATTTCTTACACTGATGCAAAAAAACAGGCTTCCACTGTTTCATAATCAACAAATTGTTATGAATAAAAAAGTACTACTCTCAGACACCCTTAATTTGAACCCATTTGGAAAGGATGTCATTCTTAATCCAGTGGTACTTAATAATTGAAATCTAGTTCACTGATGATACTTTTTCATACCTTTAAACTATCTAAAACATCTGAACACACACTGCTGTTTACCACATATATGTGTAAATGTATCTTCAAACCTTCTGAATTCACACTGAAACTCTTGGGCAAATAGAGATTGTTATGTAACGGATCACAGAAGGCAAATGAATGTGTAATCCCAGATTACAAACAAGCAACAAAGAGCACATGAAAGGGTCATCCTCCCACCGCCTTTACGCTGCTTTATTCAAGCACATGTTCACAAACACCCGTTTCTACAATAAACACACTCACCATGGAAACACATACAGTATATCTGTGTGTGATTTGCTCATTACTACTGTAAGATGTTTGTTAAATCCTGAAATGCAAGTATGAACAAATGTTTCCACTTGGTACAGTTTGTTTCAAAAACTTAAATAAATAAATAAAAATAAATAGAATCATAAAAGTGTAATCAAATGCAGTTAATATGCTGTAATCTAGCGTTCAGTGCATGTGATGTGATGCTCATGTGGAAAATACAGGTTTGAAGCAGGGATTGAAATGATGACATAAATAAAAAGAATAATAAAATAAAAATAACAATTAATTAAAAAAAACTATACAATTAAAAAAATAATGTAAGACATATGTATTAAAAGCAGGTAATTTGCAAATAAAAACAAATATTTATGAAATCCTTAAAAAATTATACAATTCAAAAAGCAAACCATTTGCAAACATAAAAAAAATAATAATGTGCTTTTGCACATCCTGAATTAACAAGTATGAATGGCATTTATCTTTTACAACTAAAACCACCACATACTTAAACATCAATTCATATCAAAAGAGTTTCAAGAATTCCTTTTCAGTTTGAGCTAGTTCCAGAATTGTTCTGCATGGATTTTCAATACCTAGTTAAAGTGCCTCTCATACTTGCAGCTGACCCAAGATCAGCCAGCATTTGATTGTGCATCAATCATGGCTATCATAATAGCAATCTTCCCCCCGCCTACACGTAAAGATCTTCAGCCCACAATGAAAGCCTGCTGACCTCAGATCAGGCCTATCCCACTAGTAGGGCTCTTAAGGCCTTTTCGGTGCATCCGTCTACACTATACATTTACTGTAAGAGGCACCTCAGCAGACCGTTCACAGACAGAGAGCTCTTATCTGAGTTATGGTTTGTCTCTAACACAATGGACTTTCAGATTCTGCCCTCCCGAGCACAAGAAGGGCATTGAACATTGCCTCTTTGCTCAGTGAGGGAGTGGAAAAGAAAATGGATTTGTGGAGAGATATATCAATACACATGTCTGCCTCAAAATAACAGAAATAAATAGAGCCTATAAAATAGGTCTTTTTTATAACAATGCAATGACAATACTGTCATTTTTTTAAAAACGAGGATTGTAATTAACTCCACATCTACTGCATCTCAAGAATAGGCCCTGCAATTGAAATGGAGCAAATAATTGTATCTGAACATCTTGACAAGACAGACACAACAGATTAGTTTCATCATATCACCTCTGAAAATGCTGCTCGTGGTGCTATTATTCTCTCTGTAAAGTAGATTGTGGTAAATGATGTCATACAATAACTCAATCAACTCTTGTAAGGGCATCATATTGCACAGCCAGCAGCTTATGTCTCGAAGGATCGTCTGAGGGCAACTTTCGCTACACGCTTACAATTTCGATTATTCTCATTTTTTGTCCAAAGTGACAATATACTTCTATGAAAGGTGGTCAGATCATGATGAATATTAATAAAAAAATGTTTTTGCTTCAAATCAAAGTTTGTAATGGTGCGATTCACCGTGATCTGGTAGGTTTGGTTCATGACTTATAACTCTTTAAAAAAGTCATAAGCGGCATAATTGACTGGACTTTAGATGTTCAAGTGTGCTCACTGTAACTACCTACTCTGAAAAACTTTCTTTTGTTTTTCAGAGATATTTGTGCCGGTCTGTCTGTTTGTGTGTGAGAGAGCTTTAACGAGAAAAGAAGGAAGAGAGAGAGACATTGTAGGATATATTGTTAAAAGCTTTAATTAGGCTCTCAATTCAGTGTGTGGGTGGCTGCACGCCGGAGACAGCGAGCGGCAGCAGTGTAAGACATCTGACATGGTCCTACTGATCATTAAGTATGTGACAGCATGCACCTTGTCATCGTGACTAATACTACCATTTCTGAAGCAGACAGCAAGGAGCACCATGAACAGTTTCCATATTTAGTTGGCGGCATGAGCTGGTCCCGCGTTAATAAAAACAGCAGACTTGCTTACAATCATAAGACGGGTGAATAAGCATGTCACTGCATCATAATTAAAGCAAAGACAGAGGGAGGGGAGGTAAACAAACACTAATATTAATTTGATATTTCCACAGTACTTAATAACAACAACAATGATGACACACAGTATTGTATTATACAGCAAAGCTAGTAAGATTTAGTGGACTTATAAAACTTTAACGACATTAACCGCATATACTTTGTGAAAGTGCATAATTGAAGTTGCAGAGAGGTATTAATAATCTGTCTTTGAGGGTTGACATCATAACATGGTCAAGTTTACATCCTCACATCTAACTTATTTATGCAATAAAAAATATGAATATTAATAATAATAACCAGCATGAATCAGCACTGTTGCTTTGAGTATACTCAATAATTTATATATTTATTATATAATATTCCATATCCATAACTACAACACGACATACTGTAGGCTCATTAGAAGAATAAACAGACTGTATGAACATGCAATTCGCTGAAGTTTTTTACAGAATTTATTGCCATTTGCAGAAAATATATCGCTCCCGGTAAAAAACAACCAATCAGAGCTGCGGTCCATAACTTTTTTTTGTGTTCAAGGTTTACAAAATGTATATAATAAGCGAGTACACCATGAATCCATTTTCCAAACTGTGTTTTTAGCCTGTCCTGAATCACTAGGGTGCACCTATAATAAGTGTTTATATTCGGACTATTTTAGATTGCTTCGGGGGTACCGCAGCGGAGTAACCCAGTACCTTTGTGATTCTTCATAGACATAAACAGAGAGAAGTAGTTCCGGCTACGATGTTCTTCAGCAAGACACAAGCAGTTCAGTTTATTAACCGCTAGAGCGTCAAAAGTTACAGACTGCAGCTTTAATACTATTAGTTAGGTTTGGTTATGTTCAAACGTGATAGAGCATTAACACTTTAGTACCACTCACCAGACCTTTCATTTCTGAACTACATACAACAACAAAGTAACAGAACCAATTACACAGAAGTCACTTTCAAACCTAACATCTTTCGTTCTGTGCAGCAAACTTGAGTGAGCAACCTGAACCCGATATGAAATGTAAGTGCGGAAATCTTTCAATATCATGAAGTGCCTTTGAAACAACTGGAATTCACCAGAGAAAATATGCTGAACAATGGTAAATAGTGTGAACGCATCTTAGATGAATATCAGTTGAAGAATTATAATGGGTTTCTCAGTGTGACACTGGCAGATATCTCGCTGAAGATGTCTGAATAATGATTAGTGTAGACTACTATCTCTGAGCACAGAGTTGTGTTGAATTTCCATCTCCTCTCAAAGGAAAACCATCACAACATTTATGATATGACTGACCAGTGCACCTTTTATTGAGAAAACCAAGTCTTGAGATGATTAAATTATTATTATTTTAATAATTAAAGAACTATAACAACAAGGAATATATAGTGTAACAAAAACTCAATTGTATATCTAAAGAAACCTGCTGGTTCTTGATCTCACATGAGTCTTATCTGTGCGGACACAACAACAGCCGGAGAATAACTTCCCACAGAGACTCTTTTTATTGTCCCAAGGCACTGGCTCCGAAGAGAAGATCAGCAAGCAAACAAGCCCCTGGGGGCACAACCAAATAAGACAGACAGACTTGTTTTCGACCTCAGATTGTATGAAATGAAACTCACAGTGAGTCTTAAAATGAGGCGGAGCTGAAATTCAAACAATATGTAATGTACTGGCTCTCAGATATCCACTTCACAGTTGTACATTTTCCAAGCTGAAGCTACTATATTTGATAAACGATTTTGAATAAGGCACTCATGGATATGATGAACACATAAATTATTCAAGATTCTGACATAAAAGACAACTTCATTCTGCCAGAGCTCTGCCTTTGATTACAAGCCAGGAGAAAATGTCTCAAACACCAACTCTCCATCTCTCAAACATTGTGCTAATGTGGTACAGCTGCCTCCTTGTTAGTTTTTCGAGAATAAAGACTGTCAGAACTTGGTTTTGGCTTATGTTTGATAAGCAAAATGTCTTCAACTAATATTAGACAGAAGCATGTTTTGCATGCAACTCTACATTGCAAAGGAGAGATAATGACAACAAGTCAGACAGATTTCATCATTCTTGAATAACAATCAAGTACTTTTTCTCATAGGATCTGAGTGAATGCATTGTGGTATTGCTATTTTCACAAGGGATACATACACCCTTGTTGATAGAAATTTCTGGAATGGTCTTCTACCATCTTAAATGCTTCAATGGTGGTTTTACAGTTTGTCCAACAGACCACTGAGATGTTTATGACATCCATTATGTTCATAAAGTCAACTTGTCAGCAACATTGCCCTGAACTATCTGGGTATATGCATCTTTTTGATATCCTTAGACAGCAAACACATTAAACAAGCAGTCAAAGTTACACAAAGGATATATCTTGGAGGTCTTGGATGGTTTTCCTAAAGCACAATAGTAAACAAGTAGCCTATGCATAAGTGTGAGACTCTCATAGTAAAAGATTTTCTGGTTGCTAATCATCTTAGTAAAAATGTTGAAAAGGGCACCTCTGCAAGTGCTCAGGAAAAATGACATGTTGTAGCAACTTGCACCTGTTATCTACCCTCGTGTACCAAAGATGCGAGATGGGTAATGTTTATATATATATATATATATATATATATATATATATATATATATATATATGTGTGTGTGTGTGTGTGTTTATTTATTTTTAGAAACATTTTTTTTATTATTATTGCATTGGAAAATACGAATACATTTTAAGGACTGAATCAATCATCTCTACCACATGCTACAACTGTGTTTTTGCACAGCTAGAAGAGTGTTGCTCACCAATTCTTCATTTCAACAACAATCTGTTGCATGTGACTTTGCCCTCTCACCTTTTGCTGTCGTCTCGCCATGTCGGTCGGCTGCTTCGCATTAAACGGATAAGCAATACAGCGCATCACAAATACGTAAAGCTGAAGCCTCTTCTTTTTCTCCTCTTCTTCCCTTTGCATCTTTTCTAATTCATCCTTTTCATTCTCGATCGCCACTGAGGGGCTCGGGCTCGTTGGTCGGGCATTAGCGATTCGGCTTGGCTGTAAACCACCAGAGCTTTCGCTGGACCTGCTTGGAGACACCCGAGGACCACCAGCCTTGGGCGCAGCCACCACTTTGCGCTCCTCTTCCACAACCTCATCCGCCTCCTCCTCGCTGGAGGATGGGTCCAACATTTCAACGCAAGTTCTTGCTTCTCTGAAATCAAAAGATACAAATCAAGTGGTCTTTTTTTAGTAACAAAACATCTGTAACTCGCTTCAGAGGACGAAAAAGTACGGAAGGGAAGACGCTTATTTTTCCACAGTCTACAATCCAAACGAGACATCAAAAGTGTCACTCACCCTCAGCGCGAGAGAAAAAGCTGCTCCAACCGCCAGCAGTCGTCTACCGAATTAAATTGTTGCTGCTTACGTGTTTTTTTCGTTTAACTCTCCGTTTACCATAACGGATTTAATGGAAGATAACACGGGGAGTGTCGGAAAAACAATCCACTGCTGCTGTTTTGCTGGTTTCCTCTGGCAGTCTTTCTACCGACTATAAAGTGACAATGAGATCAGCGCGCGCTGAGAGCTGACCGTGGTTCTGAACTGAAGCTGTAGGGGGAGGGGCTCATTGACGTGGTTTCCGTGACAGCACTATCTCTGTGTCTCTCCCTCACGATATTCACCACGCTTAACCGTTAACAACTACAGCACTTCCTGAAACATTAGAAAACCAATTCTGTTTTTCGTATTAGAGTATAGAACTTTAGGAATTTATCTACGATTTCCTTTTTCACTGATTTAATTTATGCCAACCCAGATGCATTTTTGTCTGTTTTTAGTGTTTTGGTTTCCAAACCTGTTCAGCATCACTGGTACTTAAAACATAGGCTAAACAGTAACACGGTATTAAAAAAATATATAGTAAATGATAGTAAATTTGTTTCCATCCATTTAAATTGTAATTAGTTTATTTGTCATTTGTACTAGATTGTATGATATTATTTTATGTTTAGGCAGTCACTGGGCCTGTTCCAAAACCCACACTTGCACTCTTTGAACTTGACCACTTGTTTGTATGACATATTTCTGGTATTCAGACCAAATATTAAAATTGTGTGTATTTTGATTACCCAGTGGAAAGATTGGTTCACTTACAGAATAATAATACAAATAAAATTTAAAAATCCTGATAATTTACTCACCCCCATGTCCCCCAAGATCTTTCTTTCTTCAGTCGCATAGGCAATGGAGGTTTTTGAGGAAAAAATTTCAGGATTTTACTCCATACAATAGGCATACACAAATGACCAGTCAGTTTTAAGGTCCAAATTGTGGTTTCAGTACAGCTTTGAAAGGCTCTACACAATTCCATCTCAGTAATAATGGTCTTATCCAACGAAACGATTGGTTATTTTCTAAAAAAAAAAAAAAAAAAAAAAAAAAATAATAATAATAATAATAATAATAATAATAATATACTTTTTAGCTACAAATGCACATTTTGCACTAGCTCCATGCACGCTCATCTCATTTTCTCCTCCAACTTCACAATCATCTGACATCGTTGTTTTACCTTTAAAAAAAAAAAAAAAAAAAGACAAGTAGTTGCTGTAAAAAGTATATTCATTTTACATTTTTAAAGAAAATGACCGATCATTTCACTTGCGATCAGTTTAGGCCAGGTTTCCTTAAATCTTGCCCTGGAGGGCCAATGAGCTGCAGAGTTTAGCTCCAACCCTGATCAAACTCACTGACCTGTGATTTTCTTATGATCCTGAAGACATCGATTAGCATACTCAGGTGTGTTTGGTCAGGGCTAGAGATAAAATCTGCAGGAAAGTGAATCTCGTGGGCCAGTTTTGAGGATCCCTGGTTTAGACCTTCAGCCCATTGGCCACCACTGAAGTCCATTATATGAAGAAAAAACCTGGAATGTTTTCCTCAAAAATCTTAAATTCTTTGCGACTGAAGAAAGACATGAACATCTTGGATGACATGGGGGTGAGTAAATTATCAGGAAATTTGTATTCTGGAAGTGAACAAATCTTTTAAGTGCTGTAAAGCTTGTACAGAGCTTCATTTACACATCTAGATCTTCAGTTCCTAACAATAAACCTCTAAATGTCTGTTCAGTTCACATGTAACAGACAGCACAATTTAATTGTGGTACTTCTAAATAAGTGATAACAATACAATGTTGAGGACTTTATATTGTATATGTAATATCTAACTGGAAATTTTTACTTTGATATCTTGTATTTCAAGTGCACATGAGTTCCTTAACATGATGAATGATGGGTATTATGCTTCAGATGTGCATTGGAGGATAAGAGATAGTGTGGATATGGAATTAAGAGCACTGGAATTTAACAGGCCTGGTTCAGTCATTTCACTTATTTCCTGTTGCTTGCGCATACTCTCAAGTGGCCAAGACGACAAGGATTGGCCAATAACAGGTTTAAAGGTTTAAAAATAGCATGTTTCAAAGCCACAAAAATTTTCCATTATATCATTCCTATGGTATGGTGAGGTTTTCATGTCTAGTCAAAGATGGAATCCCTCAGGTTGTGTGCATCGTGAAGAGTAGGCCTAACACTCCCTCATGTTGGTTTGAGCAGTCATTCACCTGTGTGTAGGATGGCTGAAGAAGGTGAATATATACAGTATATTAGTTGAAAATGCAATAAACTTATTACTTCAGGTCATAACTTTGATTTGATTTACTTAAGATTAAGACAAAGTCTTCCATTTTTTTCTGTGAATAAGAATACAATGTTTAGGTAGAAGTCTTTACAGCCAGAAGAACCACTGTGATTTCTTAGGGGTTTTTAGAATAGCGGTTTTGGATTTAGGAGTTAACAACAAATACCGCAGCAATGTACTATAAAGTTGTTGTGTAGCTAACAAGATACTAAATAAAATGATGTGTGTTTACCTGCTTGATTAATTGTACAACTAAATATATATATATGTGTGTGTGTGTGTGTGTGTGTGTGTATTTAAATACACAGCAGCTAAAAAATGCATGTTGGAATTATGACTAAATTTTTTTTGGGTATAATTCAAGTAATGTTAACCACACACAGTGAAATGAAACTTATTTATAAGAACTTTCTGAACCCTCTGGGTTGGCCTAAAATTTGGCATCATGTCTGACTGTCATGCCAGAGGATTAACACACTAGAATCTTTATAAGATTTTATTTGATGCAGGCTAAGCATACTGAATGTCAACATATTCTCTGAGGGACTCTCAGCATAATTGCATCTTTTTTAATGTTAATCACTATGGTATTTAAACTGTTTCCTACAAAGGCGGGGTTGTTTTTAAAAGCTTTTATGATATGAAAAGAGATTAGTTACATCTACCCGAGGCTGTTTTTCCAATGTAAATTATAAATCTCATGTAGATCTGCTGGATCAGTATTCACTTTTTTACTATCACAATTAATAAACATTATATAAAAACTATGCAGTAATAATAATAATAATTATTACTATTATATTTTGTGATGAAGCACACTTACAAAGTTTCTTTGTTGATGTGTAAAAAGATTATCTAAAATGCTCTCCTAATCTGGCGAACCAGTTGAATGTCCAAAACCTCTCTAAAATTACACAAAACAAAAATAGCTTTTTTTAATATGAATTTATTTAATTTTTAAAGGAAAACAAAACCAAAAGTGTTTCTTAAAATGCCACGTCCCGTCCATGAATTACTCTTTACAAGAAAACGAAACTTTGAACGCAACAGCCAGCAAAGCAGCTCTTTAGTTTCGGATAGTCAGAAGCTTTTTGAGTTTGTCCCCGCCCACTTTTGCATCAATAAACGTAGCCCGCGTCTCTTTCACACGTCTTAGCCTGACCCCGCCCACTTTCCACCCCGTTGTGTGTGATACTGGACGATGCGACCTATCCGTGCGCGCCCTCACATATACAAGATACTGAGCTGATCGTATTTCACTACATTTTCTTCTGGCATATACCCGAAAGGCATCGAAAAGGAAGGTTATTGAGACCGGTGTCACGTACATCACATACAAAGCGGAGAGAAGCGACAACGTTTCGCTTTTAACGTTACTTTGTCCTCTATGATGGCAGCTCAGGATTTCAATTTTTTACTTGCGACGGACTCTTATAAGGTAAGAATCATCTTGCTCGAGCGGTTCAACACCAGAAACGCAGAGACACATGACAGCACTTTGCCTGTTTTGACAGTAGCCCTTTGTGCTTTAGCCGTCACGTATATGTGCGGATAAAACCAACTTTGACCTTGTGAATCGATGAAATGTAAATGAAAACATGACTCAGAATAACCTATAGATAATCCAATATCGCGTTTATTGCGTTTTCTTCTCGTTTTCTTGGAGGAAATCGATGTAAGCTCACGTTCGTTTTAAATGCCCCACTCATTGAACGCTGAGCGCGGGAGGAGGGGCTTATGCGAAATGACCTCGTGCAGCCTAGCTTCGCCGAAGGCCACTGCGCGTGACGTCACGTAACTCATTTTTTTTTTTTTTAGAAAACCAAAAATTTTTAAATAATACAAAAAAAAAACTTATTCAAAATGACTACATATTGTTGTACATGTACTGTTTTTGTAAGCTTAAATATAATCTAAATAACCAAACATCAGAGTCTAGAAATCCAGTCAGATAGTAACAGTGGGCTTCAACCGATTTAACCCCACCTGTAATATATCTGTAATCAGAAGCTACGTGTTTCACAGAGTCATAAACTATGAATGAAAGTTCTGAGTGTATTGTTTTTGTTAACTTTTTGTAAAGCTGTTGTAAACATTCACATGATTAGAGCTGTTTAATATCACTTTTAAAGTCTGACTCCGTCAAAGGTCCAGATAAGGAAAGATGCAACTCCCATGCATGAAGCAGCATGATTTGATATATTTAGTATTACAAAACAATTTTGTTAAACTAACAATATCACATAATAAGACGCTTGCGCAAAAAAAAAAAAAAAAAAAAAATTAACCCCACATTTTATTATGCATTTTTTTAAATCTATATAATGTTATATTATGTAATCCTATGTAATGTTCCAAGCTTCTTGGGAGGTGACTCTATTTATTAAATGTCCTTAGTTGAGTTTAATGCTCTTTACAACAGATTTAGTAATTTCACCACTGTAATTCTCCATTTTGGCTAATGCTGAAAGGCCAAGGTTGTGTAATGATCTTTGTGCTTCTCATTAGTCTTTGGAATCTGACAAAACAGCCAGCTGCAAGTCCCATCTGGATCTATGCTGAAATGTCACCCGACAAAAATATGATATGGATACGATAGGATAACTAATTGTTTTATGAGATTTTGACACCTAGCCATGAGAATGAATGCACTGTTGTTATGTCACAAAAACACTCCTCGAATGCTACTTAGAAATCTATTGTCTAGCTCTAAACAGGTTGTACCAGGTATCATTGATGAGTGATTCAGGTTTAGACTGATGTTCAGCTCCACTCAGAATTCCACTGAAAACTAAGCAGATTTCCTGTGATGGGGAAAACCCAGCATTCATAAAATGTTTCACAAACTGAATTTGCAAAAGTCATCAGATTGCACAGCAGATTGTCTTTCCATTTCTTACAAATCGCATGGAAGTTATTTCTGTCTTTATATAAGCAAATTGAATTGGATTTCAGGGTTGATGTCATAAATGATGTTGGACACGTTGGACAACCAAACTAATGGAACATCACAGACCTTTATTCGTTTCTTAAGTAGCAGATAGAAATATATTTAATTTGTTTTGCTTTGACACAACTGTGTCCTCTATTTTGGGGGTCAGGCCACGTGATGTTTATGCAGAGATTGTGTCTCAGGGCACTGAAGGCCAGACCTTTTGTAAAATTATATAAAGATATAATAGCAGGTTTGTGCTTTTAAATCAAGACACTGTTTCAGCCCACCCCAGCTGTAGCTTTACAGTATGAGTGTACAGTAAACAATACTTTTTTTTTTTTGACTTTCATTTAGCAAGGATGCATTAAATTGATCTGAAGCGACAGTTAATAAATGCTGTTTTTGTTTTTACTTTCTGTTAATCAAAGGATCCTGAAAATGCGTCTCAAAATTAAACTTTGGTAACAATAAGAAATGTTTCTTGAGCACCAAATCATCACATTCAAATGATTTCTGAAGGATAACGTGACACTTAATACTGGAGTAATGGTTGCTAAAAATTCAGCTTCGCCATCACAGGAATAAATTACATTCGAAATATTTTCACAATATTACTGTTACTGTATTTCCAATCAAATAAATTCAGCCTTTTTTATTAAATTTTTTCAAAAACATTGAGACAATCTTGCCCCAAACTTTTGAACAGTAGTGTATTATTAATAAAAGTACTAATTTTGAGAGTGTGTAAACAATTCTAATACTCAAAGCTGTCTTTCTTTCAGATTACCCACTACAAGCAATACCCACCCAATATCAGTAAGGTGTACTCCTATTTTGAGTGTCGGCGCAAAAAGGGGTCACAGTTTAATGAGGTGGTGTTTTTTGGCCTCCAGTATCTCCTGAAGAAATACCTAGCAGGTGATTCTAACTACTTTCATCATTGTGTAACTCCTGTGGTGATCACAAAACTTTTGTGTAGTTTGACTTGTCTCACATGGATGTACTGTTTGTTTTTGAGTCATGCAGTAAAAGTCTGTTTTGGGCCATTTTAATGCTTTTACCCATTTCATTTTTTATAAAAGTGGCCATAAACACAGGCCAGCTCTGTTAGAGAAAGTAAAAACAAGCAGAATACATTAAGTCCCCAAAAAACATTCTAGTTACATAAGGCTGATTCCTCTTAAGCTTCCCGTTTAAGTATTCTAACCCAGAAAGTGTGTATTTTGTGGTTTGCGTTTCAGACTGCAATCATGAACCAAATGTGTGAGCGACAGCATGTGTTTTTGTTTAGTTTTGTTATGTCTCCACTGATTTAGAGTTTCTTTCCAACCAAACTATTTGTACTCGCTCTTTATACAATGAATATTTCATTGAATCTTAAGACGATTATTCTGGTATTGCATTCTCCCTGAAATCATGGCTGTTGTAAACTTTGCAATTTGTAACTACAGAGACGTGCCATGTAATATCTTGCTAAACAAATCTGTGCATTTATTGTCTCATTATATGGGCATGTCAGTGTATCATTAAATGGCCTGCTAGTTTATTGTTTACATATTGGACATTTTCTAAAGAGCATATGCTTTTTATATAAAGATCTTTAAAATGCAACTCCGACAATAGTCTGTTTTCCATATACGTGCTGTTCATTATAAGCTCATGTATTTATATAAATCTTGCAGGTCCAGTTATCACGGAGGAAAAGATTCAGGAGGCGAAAGTCTTTTATCAGATGCACTTTAAACAGGCAGTGTTCGATGAAGAGGGATGGAGGAAAGTTTTAGAGGTACAAACAGAAGTTCATATCAAAGTTTCTTTTCAGATATTTCACCGTTGCATGACTTTGAAGTCTTCGTACCTTGTTCCGGAGATGAATACAATGGGAGATAACGACCACCTGCCTTCTTCCTCTCCCTTATTGTGTTGTCAGAAATATGATGGCCGTCTTCCAATCCGTATCAAAGCAGTTCCTGAGGGGAAGATCATTCCCAGAGGGAACGTTCTTTTCACTGTGGAGAACACAGATCCAGATTTCTTCTGGCTCACCAATTATATCGAGGTATTACTTGTCGTCTTTCATCATCATATTTTTTTTTTTTTTAAGATGACTTCTGAAGATAATGAAAAACCTTAATTTCTGAGATGTCCCAATCAATGTTTAAAAAAATTATAAGAACAAAAACTGTTCAAATATTAATGGAAGTACACAAATACATAAATATTTATGAAATAAATCATATTTAACATATTTCCCATATTTGTCCATAAAATAATCATTAAAAAAATTGCGTCATGGTTTCCACAAAAATGTAAGAGGTACAAGTTTTTGATAAGGGGAAATGGTGCTTAAGCAGTTAATCAACATATCACAATGATTACAAACGACTGGCGTAATGATGCTGAAAATTTACCTTTCCCCTCACACGAATAAATTCAATTTTAAATATTTAAATTAAAAAGGTAATCATGTTTTACTGTTTCTACTGTATTTTTGTTCAATTAAATGCAGCCTTGTTCAGTGTTGGGGAAAGTTACTTTTAAAAGTAATGCATAACAATATTGCGTTACTCGCTAAAAAGTAACTAATTGTGTTACTTAGTTACTTTTTATGGAAAGTAATGTTATTTTACTTTTTGCGTTACTTTTTCTCATCTGGGCTGGGCGAATTTTTTTCTTTTCAGCAATAAAAAAGCAAACACAAATGTTATGTTTATCGTAACTATACAAATTTTTGCTTATTAGTATAGTTGAATTGGATCATTGAAAGTCATCAGCAAAGTCACTGGTTAATAAAATTAGTTTAAATGCATAAATTGTTTGTGTTATTGAACCTATTCAACTATTGCAGTTTACTAGTTACTTGAAAAAAGTAATCTGATTATGTAACTCGCGTTACTTGTAATATCGGCTCTCTTAATATTGGATGATGTACTGTTGTTCAGGATGACAGCAGGCTTTGATTTCCAGCATGCTCTTAGCTGCTGATCTTGGACCAAATAACTGAGGGAGGTTAGGACAGGCTGGTGGGGTCCGTGAGGACAGGAGGTCGTTAGGCACTGACCTTGCCTTCTGCCCTGTAGACTCACACAACAGCTGTTACTGTTGTCATTATGTAGACAAATCTTTCTTTCTTTCTTTTTGCTACCAGGTCTGGAGATGCATGCCTGTAATCAATGATGAACATTAATTGACTCTTTTTTTTCTTTTTTTTTTCACTATAGAATTAAAACCATAACTTTTGAATATTTAGATTTACATTTATTCATGCATTTGACAAGCTTTTATCTACACATTTTATCATTTTTATCGAAATCAGGCCCATCACTTTGGCACTGAAAGTGCCATGTTCTACTGTACTACTGGAAAATTGTGGTATAGAAAATGTTATCATTACAGTTCCTGATGGTTCCATCATAATGAGATACAAAGTAGTTTTCCAGATCCTTCGCTCTCTGATCCTCAGTTGGAACAAGCTTGCTAACACAAACTGATCTCCTAAGACCATCACAATCTTCAAAATAAAAAGAAAAGAAAAACGCTTTTCTTCTGCAAGAAATACACACAAACTGCCAACAACCACAATCAAAGACACTTCTTTTACTTGCCGTTCTCTTGAAACTTGATTGTCCCTGTAAGGTACTGTAAGTTGATGCTTTGGATAAAAGAGCCTGCTAAATGACTACAACTTGCAGAAGAAATGACATTTATGCCTATGATTAGAATGTGACATTAGTATATGCACTATTGTGTCAACAACATAACAATCCTTTTATTCACTATATCATGAACAATTTAAGCCAAATCTTATTTGCCTTATAGGCATTCTGTCAGCTTAATCAGCGTGCACAGTTTATTAATTGATGTGAGAAAATGCATAACATAAAAACACGAAGAACCACTCAAACAGTACAGAGTTCTTTGATGTGGGGCCCCTTTAAGGATGTGCACGTCAGGGACTGACAAAGACAATGTGTTGCAATTAAAATGGTCAGGGCCATAAAAATTGTGAGTGCTATTACAAGCCATCTTTGGTTTTCTCTGACGTCCATGTGATTGTGTGTACATTCTGTCCCTGCAGACGATGCTGGTCCAAATGTGGTACCCCATCACCGTAGCAACAATCTCCAGGGAGTTCAAAAAGATTCTGGCCAAGCACCTGAAGGCCACGTCAGGGAGCCTGGAGGGACTGGACTGCAAACTGCACGATTTTGGCTACAGAGGGGTGTCCTCACAAGAGGTACGATGGGCGTGGATCAGTAATTACACTTCCTGTTCAGGACTGTGTTGTTATTGTTAACTAAAAACTATATGAAAAATATATAAATGTTGTCCTTGGTAACTAACAGAAATAAATGTGTATGCTGCAGTAAATTAATATAACTAATCTGAAATAAAGAAATAATAATTGATGCTATACATAAATATTAAAAAATAAATACATTCATAAAAGCACATATAGCTAAATTACTAAAATGTAAACTAAAATGAAAATAAAAGGTCAGTTAAAATATTAATAAACACTATAATAGTGAATAAAAATAAATAATACTGGATCAGCACTAGAGTTAATTTTGTCAGCTATTTCTTTTTTATTTAGTCTAAGTCGTAGTCCTGTGTCAAATGTAACTTAGCTTTGAACTTTTGGCTCCATTTTTGTTCTTTTAACTTCTTTTCATTAATAATGTTGCATGTTCATTTAGTCTCAGTTATCGTTTGATGACCTTATTATAGTCTCGTCATTATCTCGTTTTTGTTAGGGGGAAGAAACTTGTTGAACATTTTTCGTCATAGTTTTCATTAAGGAAATCAACACGAATCAGCACAATGAATAGTAGCGGTACTGTGTTTTTTACCATGCATAGTACCTTGCTCGTAATTCTGGATGTGCAAATCTTTGTTTTCATAATCGACTAGTCTGTTGTGTTGTTTGATTGATACTTACAAAAAACAATCTTTTATATGTTTTGACTATAAGAGGCTTTATAGAAAACTAGAAAATTACATATTTTCATGTATTACTGATTACATGATAATGTTTTGCCCTGAAGATCTCATTTCTGTAGCCATTCCCTGCACATTTTGAAAAAGAATCATCCAAAGCACTGAACTATCTTTTAAGTTAAACAGGAAGTGCTTCTGGTGTGAAAATCTCTACCTTTATTCTTTTTTTTAGCTTTGAAATCAAAGCTAGAGCCAATCGTGGTCTTTCCCTCTTCAGTGCTTTTTAACGAAAGTTCGGTCATCTGGGGCAAATGAAATCAGACATTACTTGGTCAAAGGAAAAAATCGATTCATTATGAGACAAGGCCATTCCGTTTAATCAAAAGGAGATCAGACCTGACCTTTTGAAATGCTTATGATTTCTGTATTTCTCAAAGGTAGGAGCCCTGATTGTTGGCTGTATTTGAGTGAGGTTGTCGCGCTGATGGGTTTTGGGTCATCGGGTGGTGCTGTTTGAAGAGTTGTGTGAGTAAAGATGACCGTTTGGCTCTTGAATCAGCCCGTCTGCTGTGTAAAGGTCACCTCTGCCATGTTTCATCTATATCGCACAGTGGCAGGTTCAGGTGTTGGGTGACTAGTGATAAGCAGTGAGTCAGTTACTGATTGGCTGGATGTGTTTCGTGCAGGAGACCTTTGTGTGTGTCTGTGTGTGAAAGTGAGACCACTGGACTCTGATGAGGTGTGACAACCCGTATGTGGTGCCCTTTTGAGACCAGTGTGCCATGATCTAAAACTGGAGATGGTGACGCAGACTTCATACATCAACCCAGCAGTCGGACTTATTAGAAAAGGTGCATTTTCCATTAACATTGAAAATATGCTTTAAGGTTTAGGTCATTTCACAGGCTGGATTTTTACATTTAAGTCATATTATACTTTAAAAAAAAAAGAAGGTTCATGTGAAGTGATGCTAGACCCGTCATCACTAGACCTGGTTAGACTCAACTCAAGGGCAGACCACAGTGTTTAGGACACTGACTCTTAATATATATTGACTGACATGCAGTTGCCTTTTATATTTGTTAAAAATAATCATAGTTTATAGTTCCTCAGAGATTTGAACTTGCAACTTATGCCACTCCATAGCACATATAATACCACTGCACTGAAAAGGTTTGATTTAATAAAAAAAAAAAAATGTATTGGATGATTTATTATTATTTTATAATTTAATTTAAAAAAAAATTGACTAGCAGAGATTTGAACTTGTGACCTTTGTAGGCTCATAGCAAATATAATACCACTGTACCGAAATTGATTTAAAAGCTTAGATTAATAATTGAATTTGTAACTTAAAAAATAAGCAAGGTTTTGCAAATTTTAACTTGCAACCTTTGTAATTCCATAGCAAATGTAATATGATTATTCTAAAACTTTTGTAACTTTAATTTAATTTTTTTTATTTTTTTGTAAAAAAAAAAAATTAAACTAGCAGAGATTTAAGAGACTTGCAACCTGTATAACCTCATTGGAAAATATAAAACCACTGCACTAATATTTTTTATTTATTTAGTTGTGTTTATTTTTTCACAATCAGTTAAACAATCAGTTATATCCTATTGAATTGTATCTGTCGGGTCACATGACTGTCCAATGAAAAACCATCCATCTGGACATCCTAATCAGGGCCCACATTATATCTAGCTTTGTGGCATATTTCTCTGCCAACTGTCAATGTAATATTGCTTGTGTGCGTGTGCTTGTGCGTGTGCTTGTGCTTGTGTGTGTGTGTGTGTGTGTGTGTGTGTGTGTGTGTGTGTGTGTGTGTGTGTGTGTGTGTGTGTGTGTGTGTGTGTGTGTGTGTGCACGTGTGCTTGATCACTGGTGATTACATTAAATATTTCCTTGTCATCTCATGTGGGGCTTTGTGGGGAAAGTAAGTGCAAAAAATTTTTTTTAAAAAGGAAAAACCGAATGAATTGGAAGAGAAAGAACATCAGTGTGGGATCTAAGAAAGCCCAAAGCGCTTCTCCCTCAGCAGCTGAAAACAGACTGAATCATGCTGTGTTAAACTATCGAGTCTTCATTAGGGACAGAGGGATATTGATAGTGTATTTTCTAGGATGTGGCTGACTGGATTAATGATGGCTTCAAGAGGAGATTAATGATGCCAAGCAGAGTTTAATGCCTCTGATACTCAAGGATCCTGCTCACTCCCCTTCATCACTCTCTTCTGATCAAGGGACAAGCAGTGATGGATTTGAATGACTTGAGTGGTTCACAAGTGAAAGTTCTGTCATCATTCACTTAAATCCTTTTAATCCCATATGACTTTTGTTTTCAAGTAGAAAAAGTGAAGTACCTTTAAAAACATTACTCCATACAAGTCTTGTGCTATATTTCAAGTTTAAATAGAATAAGTAGAATATAATGACAAAATCACAAATTTACCATTATTTAAACTGAAATAAAAATGAAAATTGTAAAATGAAAGCGATTTCAAAATATCGAAAGCGAATCTTCAATAGTATATAAATAATACTAAAATAACACTGGTGTTTGTGCTGATCCATCATCGATCCATCATATTGTGCTGCTCTGTGCCCCTCTGCATTGACAATCACATGGGGTCCCTAGATCCTTGCTCCAATCACAGCTGCAGACTAAAGCCTTGTTACAGATCTGATTTCCTTGAGTTGATATCAAGCCCAGATCTCATCAGTTCTTAAAATAAAAAAAGAGAGAAGAAGAAGAAAGAAAAGCAAAATAGACTTGCTCTAAAACACCTTGTAGTAGAGCAAGAAATATTAAAGCGCTCCTCAGGTGGCTAAAGAGATTTTACTTGGAATTGTTCACTTTTTAGAGCAACATCCTTCCCTTGACCATCACTAAAGGGCAAATCCCCCTTGATTACTGTGACCTTGCGATGAATGAACTGAGACTGACTCGGTACTCTGAGCGTTAAATCAGGGGAATATAGAAAATGTTTTTTTGGCTTTAAACGGGCATACAATTGAACAGTCAAAATCTTTCTTATGATTTGCTTCTTAAAAGCCAGTTACTAAAATAAGATCAACATAATGGGCATTGGCTAATGTTTTAAATGGCTTGAGAGAAATCGCAACATTTGATCTTTTGGATTCCACTGGAGACTTATGAGCCTTAATATACAATAAAGACTTCAGGGACTGGGTTTGACATTAAACAGGTTCATTGGCTCATTTCTGCTTTGTTCTTTCTCTCTTTACTGAAACAGTCGGCAGCACTTGGTGGAGCTGCTCATCTGGTGAATTTCTGCAGCACAGATACAGTGGCAGGTCTGCTGATGGCACAGCGATACTACGGATGTCCTATGGCTGGATTCTCCATCCCTGCTGCAGAACACAGGTAGTGCACATGTACTTATTGCACACTTATTTTGTCCAGGCATGAACCAATTTCATCCTGCTGAGCTGAATTTTTTATTTTTTTTATATCCAAATAATAAAAACAAACACTAATAAAAATGACAAGCACAAAAAATAAAAAATAAAACTTTAACTAAAATCAAAAAGGAAACAGAAAAAGTATAAATGGAATTTATATACTATATAATAATAAAACAAAACCGTTTTAGATTGTTAAACTTGACACATTCTAGTTTAGTTTATAAAATTAACTCATTTAAAAATTATAAAATCATTACCCATTTACGCTTGCAACTTACCCTTTTATCACTCCAAATCCATATGACTTTCTTTCTTCCCTGAAACAGGAAATATTTGAAAGATTATACTGGTTGCTTTTTTTCAATGCAATTACAATGAATGGTTGTCTGGAGCTTTCAAAACCTCAAAGAATAGCACAGAAACATTATACAAGAGGTATATGTGATCATGTGCAGTATTTCAAGTCTGAAACCTCATGACAATATAGAGCTTGTGTAATTAACGGAGAGAAATTTAACTCCTTTTTTCCATTCCATGAGCTGTTGTTCATTGTGACCAGATTAAAGAATGATTCATTCACAAATCTCCTGAACTCTCTTGAACCTGCCAAAGGGCGTTGGATAAGACGTCAAGATTTTGAGTCATTAACAGCTTAACTTTTGGTCTGTGCATCACATGCAACTATTATGGCTTCAAAAGACTTGGAATATAGTGAACAATTTGTGTGGACCACTTTTTAGTGTTCTTTAGTAGCTTGAAAGCTTTATCATATTCATTGTAATTGCATGGAAATTAGTAGAGAATTTCCCTTTAAGACGGACTGGGCAGCGAGTCAGTCAGACACTACAGCTGCCTTCAAATTCAAACAGCCTCTGTCTTGGAAATTCAGCGCTGACGTTAAACACCTGCGTGTTAATTTGCATTTGTTCCATTGATTTCTAATTAGTTCTATTAGTAGCTACATGCATCTCGCAGCTGTAGCGCCTTTTGTCTGTGTGGTTGAGTGCATTTCCCAGTATAGCTCTCACTCTTTTTCAGATCACACGACGACATCTGTGACGTCATTCCATTTTTCAACCATTCCATGAATCACTTGCTTTATTAGCTCTACGGCTAGAGACCCATTTGCTGCAAATATTTGCTTTTAATTCTTCTTAAGCAAAGTGAAACCGGTTAATTTTAGTCTTAGCCTTATGCACCTTCAAACTAAATAAAGCAGTAGTGGGCGAGACTTCAGTAATTAGTGTTGTCGGACATTTGATGAAGGATTGTAACACTTTGTTTTTCATGTCTCTGTAGCACTATCATCTCCTGGGGCAAGAGCCGAGAGAAAGACGCATATGAGTGTCTGCTGGACCAGTTTCCCTCTGGGCCTGTAGCTGTGGTTAGCGACAGTTATGACATCTTTAAGGCTTGTAAGCACATCTGGGGGGACAAGCTGAAGGAGAGAGTGATGGAGAGGAGTGAGGATTCTGCCCTTATCATTCGTCCAGACTCTGGGGACCCCGCTCAGACACTCTTAGAGGTGTGTGTATCATGTATGTTCTAAGTGGAGTAGCGTTCACTACAGACCCTAATGCAGCCGTTTCAGTGAATGAACTTTATTTTAGTGAAGTAAAGCTTCAGACAAAATGGGTTTGCTTAAAGCAGTCTCCAGCACTGTGGTACATTGTGACTTACAGGGCTTGTAGGATTTGCAGATTGCATCCATTGCTTTGTGTTTATGGAAGCAATGCCTTTGAACAGGGTTCTCCAAACTCGGTCCACTTCATCTGCTTCTTCTGTTTCACTTTCAGGTGATAAAGATTTTGGAGGAGTGTTTTGGATGTTCTCTGAACTCAGTTGGTTACAAGGTGCTCCCGTCATACCTGCGCATTATCCAGGGGGATGGAATTGATCTGAACTCAGTCAATGAGGTAAACTAACCTCAGACCAAGAGAGATCAAACATACGCTACAATTCGAATGTTTGGGGTCAGTAAGATTATTTTAATACTTTTTTGTCAGCAGGGATGCACTAAATTGATTGAAAGTGACAGTACAGACATTTATAATTTTACTTTAGATTTTTATTTCAAGTAAATGCTGTTCTATTGGACCTTTCTATTCATCAAAGTTTCCTGAAAAAAAAAGTCTCATGGTTTCACAAAAATGTTTTTAATAACTGTTTTTAACATTTATTATTATAAGATATGTGTTAAGCAGCAAATCAGAATGAGAGAAACATTTAAAAAAAAACTTACCAACCCCAAACTTTTGAACTGTATAGTATATGTACTTCAATAATTTTTATTTGTTTCAGTGTGATTTTCAGTGGGGTCCAGAAGTCTGAAATTTTGAATTTAAAAACGGAAGTAATTTAAAACTGTAAGTTACAAATAAAATAAATATTTAAAGATTCTGCACCGTTTAATTTTTGCTTCAAATCCTCTATAAATCTATTTAGGATTTACAAAAAAAGCTAACTTGAGCACTGCCACCAATAAAGCATGGTTTTGTTGTTTTTCAAATTTTTCAATTAGCACACACATTAGCACACAATGCACATTTTTTCACAAATTAAATGCAAGCAAAGTTGTTATAAGTAATGAATGTATCAAATTACAGAAATGCAAATTAGAAGCATTTACACTTTGGTTTCAGACCTCACTGTAGGTGTGCTCATTCGACTAGTACAGGGATAACGTGATATTGGCTCTGAATGTTTATCGGCTATTCATGACCACTTGATTCTAAACATTATTACGGTTTACACAGAGGTAAATCTGTGATCATACTCTGGTCAGTATTACAATATTCTTTGTTTTTTTGGCTAGCGCAGATTCTGGAGAAGCTGAGCGATGAAGGTTGGAGTGCCGAAAATGTGTTTTTCGGTTGTGGAAGCGCACTCTTGCAGAAAATCAACAGAGACACACTTAACTGTGCATTTAAGTGCAGCTATGTGGAGACCAATGGCAAAGGCGTGAGTTTAAACGAGTGCAAAAGGTAAATTTGATCAGTTTGGCTATTTGTTTCTTTGACTATCATGTCATTTGTGTTTGCATAGATGGACGTTTATAAGCAGCCAGTGACGGACCCATCTAAAGGATCCAAGCGTGGTCGTCTCTCTCTGAGGAGAAACTCCGATGGCTTCATTGAGACGGTGGAAAAAGGAGCGGGCAAACCAGAGGAGGTCAGATCAACTGTATATCTGCTCTTAACCCATTATTTCATTATTTTTCCAAAATCTATATAGATTTTTTTGCATTTGTTTTTTTGCAAACATTTTCCCCCCACATTAAACTTTCAATGGTAGTTACATATAAATATATAAATAGATGCATTTAATTCTATGCCAGTTCTAGGCTGAATATATGAATATTGTGAAATCTTACAATTAAAAAAAATACTTTTACTTTTAAAGCATTTCTTTTTATTATCGATGATGAAAACAGTTGTGCTGCTTAACATTTTTGATGTCCCCCGTGAGCATTTTAATTTACGAAGTTCAAAAGAACAGCATTAGTTTAAAACAGAAATCTGTTGTCAGTTTTTTATCAATTTAATGCACCCTTGCTGAATAAAAGTATTCATTTTTAAACCATTGTGTATGTAAAAATATAAACATGGCTGATCCTTGTTGGTGATTCTCATTAATATGATGATCTTTTCTAGGACATGTTGGTGACTGTGTTTGAAAACGGGACCATCCTGCAGGAGTACACTCTGGATGAGATCCGAAAAGCTGCTCAGCTTTGGGAGGAAGACGTGAGCCCTTCCCAGCACAACGAAGAGGACAGCACTACTCTGGAGATCCACCAGAAATGCATAATGAACGGCGTGCATTAATATATACACACTGTTCTCATCACTGCCCCCTACAGACCAAACACAGTCCTATTCCACAACACTTATATGTTCATCAATATAACCGAACACAGTGTTACAGTACACTATACAAATACACATCACATCTGACGTTTCAGGCAATCCTTAAATTTGGGATTTGGTTGCCAGATTTATTTTTTACTAGTTCCTCCTTCATTTTACCACACTTTAAGATGCCAAATATCTTTGTTGGTGCTTCAGCAGGGTTTGCGTGCGATTGCTAGTAATGTTGTTAAAGCATCACCTGGCAGTACATTGATAGATGAAGAAAACTTCATTTGAGGTGATCTAATGATCGTATCTGGGCTTCTGAACCAGCAGTTCTGCACATGACCCTGGTTTCGTAAAATGAGACGCTCTGAAAATGCAAAAATTAGATTTAGAAAACACTAGCTATTTAAATTTTTGGAGGATTCTCAGTGTTCTTTTTAATATATATTTTTTAAAAGATACCCTTATTGTCAAGATAGCGCTTATGCATTTCTAATTTTTTTTTACTACAAAAGAAATCTGTTTTAAGCTATTCCCATGTTATGTTCAACATAGAGATGGCAGACTTGAAGATTATCCACCCACTTTGTCTTCTCGCTGTTACATAGCTCACTTAAACTTGCTTCCTGACCTTTCAGAATAATACTTTCATTGGTAAAAATGGACAAATGTCTTCTCTGGAGATAAGTGGTTTTCTTAGAACAGCAAATTGATCCTGATGTTATAAACGCACTCAGTGGAGTAAATGCTGCAAAACGAATAGAAAGTTTTCCTGATAATAGTTATAGTGTGATTTTATGTCGAGTTGGTTTTAGACTTCCATCTGAGATGCAAAAAACACATCATGCAAACACTTCCCAGTAGTCTGTCTGTCTCCATACAGCTGTTGATGGTGCCTTAAAAACCTCTCCGACCTCAGCGCCGGTCACTCTTTCTTTTGCTTTTCCTTTGGTCTTATTTTTTACACTTCATATTGTCCATCACGCTCGGTTTCTCTCTTTTATCCTTCCCTTTGCTCTCATTCTGTGACTCAAATATGAATGATGTTCAGTGATTGATTATTATTATTATTTTTTTTTTTTTTTTTGCTGTCAATCTTCTGTCAATGAGATGTGCAGTGGGTTTAATTACAGTGAACATTGATTATTGTGTCATCATCTTTGTGTTGGATCATGGAAATGACTCATTTCTGGGTTGTTGTGAACATCTGAAATGAAGCAGTTTCGCCCTACCTCTTTTTTTTTAACTAATAAAATTGTATAGTAATATGAAGTGATGATAATTACACTTAAATAGCATTTATTCTGTTGTGTAAATACTCTTTAATGGTAGTTTCAATGATAAAAATGTGTCTTGAAATTTTTGCGTCCCTGTTGCATTTTTTTGATTTTACAAAAGTGATATTTTGGATTACAAAAAGACAAGCAAACAGAAAAGACCTATTAAACATAGATTGAACTGCTTCGTCTTAATATTCATCATGTTTGATTCCTTCTTTAAGGGAGTGTTTTGGCAATTTTGAAATGCATATATTTTGTACAGAATATATACCAAAAATAATGATGGTCCAAGTATGTCTGGATTCTGTCCCAGTTTTTAATTGGATAAAAACACTGTGTCCTAGCAGAAAGGGAATGGAATGCCAAGGAAAGGAATGTGGCTTTCAGAATGAAAACAGTTGTGTTATTTTGCTCTGAATGTTGCTTTGAGTTGTGCATAACAAAATAGAAATGTCTGTATTTCCAAATTCCAGTGAAACTTGACAATGGTTTGTATCCTCAAGTTTTTATTCCCCAGAAGGTGGTTTGCCATGTTTTATTGTTGAACAAATATATTGTATTCACATGAAATTTACTTCTCACATCTTAGTTGGCATCCCAAAGCTCCTATTGTCATTACGTTTCGCTCTCAGAAAAAAAGTACAAATCTGTCGCTGGGACGGTAACCCAAGGTACAAAAGATAAAAGGGCCATCGTTTTCCCCTAGTGCATATAAGTACTTTAATCTATTTTATTACCTAAAGTGTACATAAAACATTTTAAAGCAGGATGTGAGAGCCATGGATTTATCACTGCAGAGTTTGGGTGAGGTTTTTTCAGTCGACCATGTGCAGCATATTTGTATAATGCAATTTTGTTCACTGACCAAAATAGTCACACACTTTTAATTTATACAAGGGTTTGGTCAGCACGCTTATGTGAGTATGAGACATTTTCAGCATTTAAAATAATAACCATTCTAAAATCTTAAATTGCTGTTCAAAGGTTTAGGATGTACTTTTTATACTCACCAGACTGCATTTGATCAAAAATACAGTAAAAAAAAAAAAAAAAATTCCCCCCAATCAAATTTTGGATGAATACAAACTTCAAAAGAACAGCATTCATTTGAAATATAAATATTTTGTTTCATTATAAATGTCATTACTGTAACTTTTCGACCATTTAAGGCACGGGTTTTCCCGTGATGTTTTTCCTTATAGAAGCTAAGGATGTTTTTTTTTTTTTTTTTTTCAGAATAAAAAGGGGGCCCTCTATTGATCATTTTGAAAAAGTGCATTTCTAATTTCCACCGACAACAGAAGGACCAATTTATAATCGTGGACGTACCAATCAGTACATCTCATCAGACAACTGCTCGCACTCATAATTGATCATTAATCCAGTTGCGTATGCAATCTATTCAGTGAATCCAGAAAATGAAAGCTATGCTTACATAATTCAATAAGGCTGCTAATGTTTGCTTGCACAGGTTTGTTTTGTCCATTAATGCCAGTCAGAAATTATAAATCAGCATGTCTCAGAGAGTAAATGGCATGCAGGAAGGAAAGCATTTACAAAGTATCTGTTAATTGGCTAACACTGTCACTACTGATAGGCCGCTCGGCGCTTTGAGGATTAGTTGCTAAGCAACCTATTTGTTAAACGTGTTGGAAGCAGATGTTCTGGTTCTGCTGACCACTGATAACAGGGTGAGGGCAGAGGTCACACTCCAGCTCAGGATGCGCGAGGACGGCTGTGTCGCACCTGTCTGACATTTGCGATGTTAAATGTCGTCGGGGAGCGCGTGCATCATTATAGACTGCACCAGAGAGAGACTGCACGGCACGCATTGTGTAGACATGCAGACGAACATCAGTTGCATTCGCTCATTTCTACGACGTTCACAAAGAAGAGCGAATTGAAGCTGTGCACCGCTGCATTAATTGTGTCTGCTCATTATTTGGTTTCTCTCATTTGTTCTCATTTCACCCCCGGAATCCAAATTTTAATCCTGATTATTTCCGCCAGATTAGTGGTGCAGAATAAGAGGAGGGATAATGCATTTACACAGCACAATTCCAGAAGTTCACGTTTTGTCTTTTATATTTAAGCGTATTTCATTTTCTTTGTGTTTTGGTATGAGCATGGTGATTGGTTTAGCAGCATGGTGTGAAAATGGAGCTGAAACCAAATTGAACTTTTCACAATCTCCATTTATATATAGATGGCTGTCAAAAATAAAATAAAACAACAACAAAAAAGTGTGAATTTTGAAATTCAGAAGAAGTGCTCAATCAGAAACAGTCAGAGGGTTCAACACTGCAGCAGCACACCAAAGGTTCATCTTCAGCTCTATAAAATAGTTATAAAATAGTTTAGTTTTAGTTGAATAACTTATGTCATTCCAAACTGGTATGACTTTGATTCTACTATGGAACACAAAAGACATTTAGAATTTTTTGTCCGATACAATCAAAGTTAGAGGGGTCCAGTGTTGTTTTGGAAACCAGTAGCATTCATTGTAAGAGATAAATAAATACATTTTCTATTGTGTTCAGCAGAAGAAAGAAAATAATGGAAGTTTCGAATGACATAACAGTGAGTATGCTAGCAGTTTTGTTATTGTTAACTAAAATATAAAAATATATAACTTTTTACATTTTTATAAAAAAATGGTAATTGAAATAACACCATAAATATAAATAAATATATAGATTTAACTAAAAACATATTTAATATAAAAACATTAAAATACGCAGCTAACTAAAATAAGCTGAAGTACTAAAATGACTGAAACTGAAATAAAAAAGCTAAATAGAAATAGTAAATCTAAACTAACAAAATTACTAAAGCACATTAAAAAAAATTGCTCAAACTAAAATCAAATAAAAACTGAAAATATATACGCTGATGACAGAATGTTACGTTTTGGGTGAAATATCCTGTTCTTTAACTGATAGAACTGATAGATCTTTTAAAATTTGACAATTTCCCTTTTAAAATATGATTATGTGACCCTGGCCCACAAAACCAGTCATAAGGTAAAATTTTTCAAAACATTTATACATCATCTGAAATAAATAAGCTTTCCATTGATGCATCGTTTGTTATGATAGGACAATATTTGGCCGAGATACAACTATTTGAAAATCTGGATTCTGAGGGTGTAAAAAAAAAAAAAAATCCTTTGAAGCCTTTAAAGTTGTCCAAATGAAGTTCTTAGCCATGCATATTACAGCAGGAGAATTAACTAAATATATTAATGGAACATGATCTTTACTTAATATCCTAATAATTTTTGGCATAAAAGAAAAATCATTAATTTTGACCCATAAAATTTATTTTTTGCTATTGCTACAAATAAACCCCAGCGATGTAAGACTGCTTTTGTGGTCCATATGATTTGCATCCACATTTTAGCATGGTGGCGATGCATTAACACAGTTAACCAACATGGAGAGAATAAAACCATATTATTCTCACTATACATGTTTTTTTTTTGTTTTGTTTTTTTTGGGGGGGGGGGAGTTGCATGCTTATTCAATGTGGCAATTGTTGGCACAACTGGAGGAAGAAATCCAGGCATGCAGTAATTGTTCTGAGAGTTGCGCTGTGCCTCTCAGACTCTTAAGTGACTGTCTTGGCCGCTGCCATAATTCCTTGGTGAGCGAGCAGCGGTGTGAAACAGAATGATGTTGATTGTTCCCCAGGTCGCTCCATCATGCGTGTGCATTCCCTAGGCTTATGTCTGAGCTATTGTG
Source organism: Carassius gibelio (assembly GCF_023724105.1). Lineage (NCBI taxonomy): Eukaryota > Metazoa > Chordata > Actinopteri > Cypriniformes > Cyprinidae > Carassius > Carassius gibelio. Next base: position 13,270,956 of record NC_068381.1, read on the forward strand.
CCACATTTTACTCCAGATGCCAGTCATGCCACATCTAGCCTCTTCCCAGGCAGAGAAATTAGGACGGACAAGTGGCTCCATGCCACCTCACATTCAAATATAACTGCTTCACAGTAAAAGGATGTTACATAACATAATTCACCTATTATATAGTACACTACAAGTGCTTGAAATGATTGTGGGTGTATACGTGCTCTTGCTATTCATTAAATTACTATTTTATGCACTTTATCCAAAGCAGCCTACAGTGCATTTAAGGTAGGGATACATTTGTGTGCTCCCTGCTCAAGTAATGTCTGTAAATGTCATGCCACAAGTGTGGCTTGTGCAGTGCAGGGATCGGTTTGTTTTCTGTGCCCACTGTAAGCATTATAAATGTGTGTATTGTCAATATACATCAGGGATAGGCAACTCTGGTCCTGGAGGGCCACTATCCTGTAGAGTTTAGCTTCAGCCCTCATAAAAACTCACCTGCCTGTATCTATCTAGTATTCCCGAAAACACTGATTGCCTTTTTCAGGTGTGTTTAATTAGGGTTTGAGCTAAACTCTGCAGGATAGTGGCCCTCCAGTTGTCTATCCCTGCTATACATGTTAATTTATTTAAAAAAATAATCTTAATACAGTAGTGTACTACTCTGGATCTGAACCCAGGTGTTCTGCAGTATCAGGTTGTGATGAGTGTGGCACCTGTCTGTGTCATGCACCTGTAGGGAATATTGTTAGTCTTACTTCAGTATCACCAAATATGCATGCAAACAACATTACCACAGTTTTGTGACATTTCACGTTTGTTGATCCCGGGAGTCCTTCTTTTGAAAAGGTGAGGGCAACAGCTGAGATGGCATCAGGTGTGTTTATCATAATACCTGAAAGAACATTGATCGGGCTAGACTTGACTTCGCCATGGCTGGCAAACACAGATATAAACACACAGTAATACACGGTGAACTTTAAATGAACAGTGTCTAATAAAAAATCTCTTTGGGGCTCATATCCCTAAAACCTTCATTTTGACAGTTACACTTCCTGAAGTCTTTTCCCCTCATTTTCAGTGAATGCTTGAGTCCCTTTAAGCAGTATATGATCTAAGTGAAAGGAGTTATGTCAGAGTATGTTGCAAGCAAAATGAAAATAAATAAATAAAAAATGCATTTGGTGACTTAATTCCATTTGTCTGACTTTGTATATTGTATATTGTACTGTGTACATGATGACAGATATAGGCTAATATAGTATTATGTGAAGAATAAATGGACACATTTAGTGTGCACTGGTTCTTTAACCCAGCCTTCTTGGTCGAGTCAAAGGAGATCATGATTATGTAATGTAGCTGAGTTAGAATCTGTACTGTGTTGCACACACTTGAGTGAGCTTTAAGCAAATGTCACTGGGCATAGAACTACTCCTACAAAATGCTAAATGGTAAATTGAATAAAACACAATATAGCCTAATAATTATGCTACACATTCAAATAGCCTAATCTTGTCTACACCAAAATAGTTTGTGCAAGCTGATGAGTTTGAAGGTAACAACTGCTTCATTCCCACTTAAATTTGAATGATTAAACAAATATGTTCAGTAAATATTTGATACCCGTTTCTTAGACTGACAAAGCTCTGTTTTATAGTGTAAATAAATTGTAATTAGATACTGTCCAGAAGAGAAAATATTATGGACACGGTTCATTTTATTAAACCCATTCCCCGTCTGTCTCCATGGAGCTCCAGAGCGTCTTTAAAGCCAAACACACTCGGCTCTTTCCGTAGAAGCGGTTTTTGCCGAAGACACTCGGCTCCTTCCTTGTCACTGAGCGGTTTATGATAAGGGTATTCGGCTTTTCCGGTGTAGAGGATTGACTATTTTCGTATCGCGAAACGATTATTTCCGATGTTACTCGGCTCTTTCCGTAAGTAGCAGCGATTGCAGCCGATTCCCCGCTCCGCGCTCGCGACTCTGGCACATCACTCATCTAGTGTTGTTTTGGTCTTGACCTATCCTACTTACAAGCTCATTTCTCTCAAACAAGAAAATGGAAACCGCTAATCAGGTAGAAAATAGCATTTGTGCATTTGACTATCTAATATAAATGATGATATATAAAATGTAGCCTACTGACATGTGCCTAATCAAACTACATTAAGTGACGCTATTGATTATGATCATTTGTTATTGCAGATTGTGTCACTTGGGACATTCCAATTGCTTAAATTACCTTTGGGATTTATCCGCGTTCTGGAATGGGTAAGTGTGCGTAAAGCACGCGTTTTTCCTGTCACCTTTTTCTCGTTCGAACTCTCGTACCTTTACTTTTCTCAATTGGCTCAATAAACTTGGTCCAGGCATGTGTGGGGGAGTTTTACTATCTTTTATTACCATCATATGCTGTAGTCAGTTTTGAATAAGTAGCCTATATGTGGTACAGCCATATTTATAATAGGACCCAATCCATTTGCGTAGCCTATATCAATTATAAATGGAATTGGATTTGGGCATACTGAACGGATACGTTTAAGTTTTGATAACCATGTCGTATATATTTTAAACATGTAAATTACTCCTCATAAGTGTAAGTGAGATTATTTTGATTCTATTGATCAATCCCATACATGAACGCAGGTGCTCGGGTTTATATAATGCACCAGCACTCATTCATTACATGGGATTTGCTGAACTCACATTTCACTGCTGTAAAGAAGCAGTCGGTAAATGTAAATAGATTGAATGTTAAGAAGACCCCCAAACGTTATTTCTGAATTGAATGTAAACTGTAAATATATAATTAGTGATATAAGATTTAGCTTTTTTTTTACATAAGAAATTGTGTAAAAAAAAGTCAGTATAAGATGTTTGAAGTTGTTTTATTTTTAAAAAAACTACAATAAAACTATAGAAATGACTATCCTGCCACTAGAATAGCCTTTAGTGTGAAAACCTCTAAAATGTGTTTTCCCAGAACTATCTGATGAGTGTGTGTCAGGGAAGTGTGTGTTTGACTTGCCATGGTGTCACACTCTGCTGCTCTGACATAATCTGCTTGATGAGACTCTGTATCTTAAAGTATCTGATCTCTGAGGACATGTCCAGCTTTTGTGTATGTGCGTCCATCTGTAAGGCTTTCTGCATTGTTAGTGCTGGTATGTGGATTGTGTGCCCTATCAGACACTTTGCACAACACAAGCAGGAATCCCAGAAAGTAAAATGTTCAGGAAATAGTCTTTTGAAATGGGATGCTATCATTAGCACATGGCAAAACATTTGTGCTGCGAGCTTGTAGCTATTAAAATTAATTTACTGTGCTAAGAGGGGGGGGGGGACTCACCTGGACTTATACTTTATAATGGAAATTTTATTGTGTTCTGACTTTGCCCAGCCTAAATCACTGATAAAATCTCTTTCCCAGATAATAGAATAGAAAAGAAAGAATATATATATATATATATATATATATATATATATATATAATTATTATTATTATTATTTTTTTTTTTACAGATATTTTATTTATAACCTCAAAAACAGTATTTCTAAGCCTCTCCAGTGCTGGCCCCTGTTCTCAGCAAAGCTACTGCACAAAGTCACAAGGCCAATTGCTTAGACCCCTTTTCCATCATCAAATATATGGAGAGGTGAAAATAAAAACATTTACAACACCAACCATAAATGGCTCTGAGCTATGCAAATGTGAGGCAGGCATAAGTGGCAACGCCATTTTGGATCATTATTGCAATTGAATGCTGGGGGATTGGAGGATGCGATGCATCTTCTCCTGAGGAAATTAATCTCTCCGCTCTCCATTTAAAGTGTCCTCTGGGAAAAAAAATGAAAAAAGGAGAAGCTTATCACTGGGGAAACATGCAGTCTTTATCACTTTTGGTCACACAGTGGCTTTTTTGTCTGTGTGTCTCTCTCTTTATATTATTATATTATATTATATTATATTATATTATATTATATTATATTATATTATATTATATTATATTATATTATATTATATTATATTATATTATATTATATTATAGACAAATACAATATGAATACTCCAAATATTCAATTATAAACATTATAATTTGTTTACATTGGTAAGACTTTGACCAAGATACATCAGTAAGCTTATAAAGACACTTAATAAAGTCAGTTTATTTGAAAAGTGATTATAGGTAGAATATCAACAGAGATGACAGACCACTGAGAGACTGAGCAGACATGTGTGATTCACTGAGGTGAAGCTGACTGAAAGACTGAAATTCACAGAAGAAAGAATGGTTGACTACATGGAAATGTCTGTCAGTTTACTGCAAAGGCTGACTGGCTTTGGGCAGATGTGCAAAAATTCATCTGTGAAAGGTTGGCTGTCTCTCCATTTTTCGATCTTGAGCCTGCAATAGCATGAGGTGCCTGTTTCATGACCCACCTTATTATCAGATAAAACACAACAGCGGAAAGACCAAAGAGCTAAACCAAGTTGTGACATAATGTCTAATAAAATATAACAAATAGTAGTATTAAAGCTGGAAAACGATAAAATCTTCTGGTAAAATCATTAAATAACCAGTTCTTTTACATGATTTGTGATCAGTTCATGACAAAATCCAGAGCTATCAGTGTCAACACATAAGCTCCAACAACCTACATGAATATAAACAAACTCAAACTCAAACACACACACACACACACATACTCAAATATACAGTCGGATCGCATCCTAGTCGGGTGGCCGAGTCTGACTAACCGCTGTGACAGTCACCTCAGGGCAGGGGGAGGGGCTTTGTCATGTCATATGACTAAGTAGCCATGGAAACACCATAGGGAGACAGCAACTGAAGAAAAGAAGAGGGGACAGTGTTTTGAAAATAAAATGAGATTTTATGCCTACTTTTGATCAGTGAAGCATACAAAGAGCACCCAGATACACACTGGCTGTTTTAGGCTTGAGCGCATTGTACAGAAGAATAATGAGCTCTGGGACCATCCAATGAGTGTTATACCCATTTCAACACAGATTATTTCATTAAACACTACTTGCAGTTTCCAAGAACATCTGGGAGCTAGAAATGTTTTCCAGTGATGTACATACTCATAAAATAAAAGACCAAAAGTGGATTTTCAGTGGGTTTTCACTTGCTTTGAAAATGGTCAGAAAGACATTTGTGTTCCTTTTATAGACTTATTTAGATCCCTTTAGATATAGTATGCATTCATCACGTTATCTGGTTAATGCTAAATCACTGTTGTTAAACCAGTCTGACATCTTGAAAGAAGTGGCTGTTACTGTTACCTCTGTGAGGGAGCATGGGATAATTTTATTACCACCACATACTGGGAATCATTTAAATGAAGCGTGACATGAATGCAGCGGTTGGGGGATGGAAAGGATGGCAGCATTTTTATGTGTGTGTCTGTATATGTGTATGTGTGTATGTATTCAGCAGGATTTAGTCACCTACCAGAAATATTCAGGAAGTGCTCTGCTGTCTGAGAGAGATGCTGAAGTGTTCAACACAGGATGAAAGTGAACCCAGACGCAGCTCTCTTGAGCATGTGTTGTGTGTTGTGTGTGTGTGTGATCACCCGTGGTTAAGGGATGAGTGGATGCTTTAATGTGACACAGGTGCATTATAGTTTATATCAAATGACAAAATAATTTTAAATGTAGTGTAAATAGGATGACATTGCTCTTTAGGGTTTACATCTGTTCTGCAGTACTCTATCAAATGCTGTAGTAACTTTTCTAGTTCTTCCTTTCTCCTTTCCTAAAAAATCCATGCAGTGCAGTGATTATATCAGATGGTAATAGTTATGGTAATAGCAACTTTGGTATAGTTACCCAGTTGTAGTTGTTAAGACTTAAAATATGTGTTTTTTTTTATAAAGATTAATCGAAAGAAACTCTGACTCTGATGTGTCTATAGTGGTTAAACATCAGATATAATTTGTTTTTGGTAAATCTAACGGATATCCTTTGGTATAATTAATCTATTATTTGTTCTTGAGCAAATATTTTTGGCTGAGGGCAAAGTCTAATAATGTTTCCTTTTAATTTATTTAACTTTTAATGTTGTTTATCAGAGTGCTGCCTTTGTACTTTTGACTGAATGGTTAAGCAACTTTTATGATGGCTGTCGTTGTTGCTAATGAAATATTATTATTCAATAAATAATTTTATATAAATAATAGTAATATTTAAACAGTATATGACAGATTTAATGAGTGAACCAGTAAAGACTTTTATACTGAAAGAGACTGAAATAGGTTTATAAACAAGGAAATTATTTTTACTTTCAGCAACACCTTGTAAGACACAGCCAACAAAAGCAGTGAGCAGCGCTGTCATTGGAAATCACCCTTAACAGATGAAAGGACAGTATGACAAAGATATCGCTTTCCTCAGTGGACATTCAAACTCATGTTTTATTGTGAATATGAGACTGAGCTGAAGAATGCTGTATCAGATGGAGGGAATCACACTCAGTCCATCTCTCTCTCGTAATATTTAACTCTACAAAATACAGTGAGCTTTTAGTAATACAATAAGCTTTCAAAGAAGCAACTCAACATTCCTTCGTTACGAGTTCTAAAGTGACATTTGCGAATAGGCTTGGGCTCAACTGTTACTGGCAAACTGAGATTTGAATCCATGGCAGAAGATAGTAGCTCCACACAAAAGACGTTTAAAGGCACCTTGTTGTTGTCCCTTTTTTATTTACACACGTATGCCATCAGACTGTTATATAAATGCAATATCACACTTGTAGCTGTGCAATATGGCTGTATATCAGCACGCTGTGATTACCTACAGCTGAATCAAAGCCTTGCTGAAAAACAGCCATATCGTACTGCTACCCGTGTGATATTGCTCATATATTCTAAGTTGTTCAGTACTTTAAACACCAGTAGGGCCGTGAATTAAATCATAAGATCAGTCCAAATCTTCTAAAATAGCTGTTATATTCTAAAATAAAAAAAAAATCTTTCCATCAGTCTCTCTTGTTCTCTGTCTCTCATTCAGAATTGCTGTGTGTCTGTGAAGGCAGTGGGTCTGTGTTGGTGTAATCTTCTCCCTCTCTCTTCCTCTCTGTGCTCTTCATCCTTGCCCTGCAGAGCACAGCTGGGAAAGCTTGATAAACAAGCCATGGCATCGTAACACTCACCCGCTCGTAGTCACACCAGTGTGCGCATGTGAGAAAGAGAGAGACAGATAGAAACTGAGAGTGGTGGGATGGAGAGGAGAATGCAGCTGTAACGGATGAGGGGAGAGGGGGTGGGTCTCCAGAGCTTGATGCGAGTGTGTTTGGGGTATGTGTGCATGTTTGTTTGGGCAAGCGTGTGTTCATTCATGTGAGAACTGTGAGAGTGTGCATCTAGTGCAGTGGTGTGAGCTTCACTGGCTCACACATTATGCCACACATAGTCACACACATGCTGGACACTTTGCCTTTGATTGTTTTATACTGACACTAGTGGCATAATGTTGTATACCACAAACAAAATATCTGGGTTACAGTGAGGCACTTACAGTGGAAGTTAATGGGGTCAATCTGTAAAACAATGTTATTTTGGAATTATTTATAGGATATAATAGTAATGTAATAAAATATTTGAATTATATTTTTATATTTCTTCTTCTGAATAGCACATAAGTTTTTTTTTTTTGGTCCATACTAAGTCAATTGTCACCAAAACTGGTTACCAACATTCCTAAAAAAAATATCTTCTTTTGTGCTCCGTAGAAGAAATAGTCATAAGTCAGGATAAGGGTGAGAAAATTATGGCAGAGTTTTCATTTTTGGTTGAACCATCCTTTTAAGTTTTTGTAATTTAATTATGTATTTTTTTATATAATTTTTTTTATTTAGCTTTTATTTATATTTATTTTGATTTCAGTTTGAGCATTCCTAATTTTCAGTTGGGTGTTTTAAGTTTTTTTTTAACCAATATTTCTACTGTATTTTAATGAAGAAAAAAAAAAATATTTTAGAGTTTTAGTTTTATATAACAATAACAACACTGCTGTAAATATTAAAACACTCACTGTTTCAATTGCCTCAATATATCAGCGTTGTTATTGTTAACATGACTTCAGAGTGGAAAAAATAGCTTATTAACCTTTCAAATTATAACCTTTTACCTTTTAAACCCTCCAAAAATTGGTCACATTTATTTCATTGTTAGCTCCTCACTATAACCTCTTTTTTATTTTGAAGGACATTATTTCTTGTGTTAATCAAAATGATGCCACAAATGCTGTTGATTAAGCTTAACCCTTATTAAGACCCTATTAATTCACACATGTGGTACTCCACAATTTAGGCAAAACCTGACTAAAGTAGGCATACACACACCAAATGTGAGCTACATCATGAGCAGTGTTAATTTTGACACAAAATTTTAATTTAGTTTTAGTCTTAGTCTTTTGACTATAATTCTTTTTAGTTTTAGTCAAGTTTTAGTCATCTGATTTGTTTTAATTTTAGTCTTATTTTAGTCGACTAAAATTGCTTGGTATTTTAGTCGACTAAAATTGCTTGGTATTTTAGTCGACTAAAATAAGACTAAAATCAATAACAGATTTACTAGACAATTTTTTACAGCTGGTTTAGGAAACAAACTTTACCAAAATATATAAAACACAAATTCAACTTTATTTCAACACAACTGTGTCTTTATTTCGATTCAAAAGCTTTTATGCAGCAACAAACACTGTCATGATAATGTAAACAATAACTAGCTGCCAATTGACCATCAATAAAAGAAAAATAAAGTTAGGTCCAGGACCTTAAAGCTTACAGCTGAGCTGAACAATAAGTGCATACATTTAAAGTAAATATTTAATAAGTTGGCAGCTAGGTGGATAAAAAAAGTAACAAGATTTTATAAGGTATTCATTTGTCTAGCAATATTGTATGTTTTAAATACTACAATATTGCTAGATTAGTATGTATAATGATAGGATGTGAACATTCATGTTTCACATGACTAATATAGAAATATTTGTGATATTGTCAACAAGTAGAACATTATAAAATATTCTAAACATTAGTATTAATCAAATGTATTTATCATGATATTACGTATTAGTATTGTGCTCGCATCTAATTTGAAGAAGGGACTATTTTACAGTACTTTTCAGTTCGTAATATTTAATGCTACAACATCTACGCACTGCACTATTCCAATTTTGCTTAGCTCAATAAACAAAAGAACATCGTTGTAAAATTACATTTGAGAAAATGTCCGGGTGGCTCGTCTGTAAATGTCTTTTCAAATTGGTTGTATTCTTGCCACGAATGAGCGCTCTGCGTGCTTTACACTTTGTTTTGTTTTGTTCGTCGTCAAACGTGAAGTGAGCTGTGGACATTTTGTCGCTCTTTTAGACAGTAGGGACTTTAAGCAACAGCTGCGAATGGAACGGCTACAGCGACCGGAAGTTTGCCGTCACACCGCTGTAGCCAAGAACGTAAAAGTCACTAAGCAACGGTAAAACAGAACAGCGCAACGCAGCATTAATTCATTTATTGAGATCCAAAAAAATATATAATTTAAAAAAGCAAGAGAAGGATTGCTTTTGGCGTTAAATGACAATCTTTTGTCAGATGAGGAGTTTTTAATATTGTATGATGTAAATAAGTCTAAAAACATAACATTTATTTACCTAACCTCTCACGTTGTAGCGACTCTGGCAAATCAGCTGTTCTCCCGTAGTAGACCGTTAAAGTAGAACGTCACAAAGTAGCAGTTAAATTGGCGCAGGCGCAATACAACGCCAGAATGGCGTTGCCGTTACACCAGAGGCTGTTGCTTAAAGTCCCTATCACCTCTTCGAATGCCGACTTCCCGGGAGCTCATAAAAACTGAAAACCTTCGCCTCACGTCTCAATAAGTCAGGCTCTGATTGGTTCTCTTCTCTCATGCAGTCTGTTCTGTTTTGCCGGTTCTTTTGCTCATTCCTCGCATCTCTCCCGTCTGCTGATTTGATTTTCGTCACAGTCTATTTTCGTCTCGTCCTTTATTCGTTGACGATAATGTCAATCAATTTAGTCATAGTTTTAGTCTCCATCAGTGCCTTCTATTTTAGTTTTCGTTTCGTTTTCGTCATCAAAAATATATTCGTGACGAAAATAATGACGAAAATATTTAGTCAACGAAATTAACACTGATCATGAGTTCCTCTGCTTAAATTACTGCAGATGAGATAAGTGAGTAAGTGGCAGTCGCTTGAGCAGGAACAGACGAAATCTGAAGCATCATCATTGTGACTCACCTGCCCCTTCTGGGTCTTGACTAGATTCCACAAGTCCAAATTATCTGTAGTGCATGCTCTGTAATACAGTTATGTGAACAGTCCACACTTATTGACTTGGTATTTTGAATATAATTTACCAGAATATTTCACAAGTTATTTCTAAACAACTGTAAGAATGAACTGTAGTGAAAATCCCCTACAAACTTATCACTGTGACTGTGTTATTGCTCATTCAAAGCGTTTTATTAGATGCTTATCTTTGTGCTGCCACCAGATGGTGCTAATTGCTTCATTTTCATTTCAAGTTATCACATCCAGTTACATAAGCATCCTCTTTCATTTACAGTACAGTCTAAATGGCAGAAAGACAAAAAGGCAGAATACTAGTTACGATATAGCTTGTTTTTCTATACATTTTAAGGTTATGTTAATTATTACGGGGTTAAAGTTAAAAAAGTCTTATGCTGGTGCTATTACACATTTAACGAATATTACTTTGTTGCTTAGAATGGAAATGGTTTAAATATGTTATAGTCTCTAATGATACAGTGTAAGTGTAAGGCACTCAAATGCAATAATATTGTTTATTATTTATTTTATAATATTTATCTTTTACAGGCTTGTATTTCCTAACTAAAACAGATGAGGGCACCAGAAGGGCTAATTTAAAGAGGTCTTAAAGAAATGACAATGTCAGAATAGCTAAAAAGAAAAAGTAACTTTTCAATTTGTGGTATTTTGTGTATATGTAATGTGTGTGAATGTGTCCTGCCTGTTTATTTTATGTTTATTTTAGTCCGTTTTTTATTTGTTTTATTTAAGATACACTTGTTAGGCTATTTAAAAATAAATTTTTATTAATTTAAGTTAATTTAGTTTTAGTTAAGTCATACTTAAATTGAAACTAAATGAAACTGAGAAATGCCTTGATAATTAGCTGACATAAAATAAAAAGATGTTTATATTTTATTTTATTTCTATTAATGTTTATTTCAAATTTTATTTATTTATTTTATTTATTTATTTATTCAAATAATTTTTACTTTTAGAATCCTGCTCCAAACCTATATGATTCTTTCTCTTTCAGGGATCAACATGAATGAGTCTGTCTCTTTTCTGTACAACAAAACAGTGACTGGGGTGGTCAGGTTTCAAATCATCAAAAAAAGTACCATAAAAGTAATCCATGACACATTCAACCTGTGTTACACTGTTTAGACAGAGAGCTGTAGCCCCTTTCTAGTGGCCTCCATTACAGTGAGCTCAATGTTGAAGCCACATTCAAAACAAATGAGTTCTCTGATGACCATCAGTGCGCTGTCGATACAGGGCCACTTCTTCTGCCATGCTCTACCGATTCACATAAATGAGATATTGGATTCCCTGAGTCTCTCAGGCTAAGGTTTAAATAAATACTTCCCTCTGTAACTCAATACTAACCACAGGAGAAATTAATTTCAAGCACGGTTTCAAAGGGCTTTTCCTACACTCAGCTGTGAAATATAAAGGCTGTGTGATTCCAAAGCTCTAACAGTAAAACACCAGCCAAGCTCTACTGTGAATTCAGGCAACACAATTGTATGAATTTTTGACTAATTGAAATCATGGAAAATTAGATTTCAAATTATTTTTTAAATGATGAAGCATCTCTACATGTAGATGTATATTTTCTGCATCCCTGCAATACATTTCAATGACATGGATCATTGTCAGCGAAATCAGTCCAGTGTTCAGTTTGTTCTGTTGCTTTCTGGGAGTCTGTGTGAGTCTGGATATCTGTGCCTGTGGTTGTGTGAGAGTCAAGTAAGTATCTGAAGTTGTTTAACAGCCCCAGTTCTGGTGCAGTGAAACTGAATGACCAATAAGGGATTGTGAGAGCTCTTTGCAGTGACACTGTGGCGTAGGTGCACATACTATATCTTTATGAGTTCTTCATTGAAATGCATCTGTTACCATTTATTTGAGATGAGTTATCCTGATATACAGCAGGTCATAACCTAAATGTAATGTCTATTTGTTCTGTTCTTTATAAATTATGTCTTGATATTGCATGTTTTAGGTTCACTTAAATTGTTTAATTATTTTAAAACGTTTAACTATTTTATTTTATTTTGTTTTATTTTACAGCTGTTCTAGAACTACCAAAAATGTAAGCATTTTACATAATGATTGCAATAGAAATGACCTGAAAAGAATGTCACAGAAAATTAGGTTTCATTGTTTTGTGGATAGACACCAGAACTTATCAATTTTTTAAATCTGAGTTTCTCTAGGGATTTGAAGACCTATATAGTAGGCCACAGGCACATACTATTTGGTACCCACATCTTTTACCTTACAAGAAGGTCTTCTATTTCTGTGGAAGCTCTTCATCTTAAAATTGAAGTGAGGCATTCCCCAAACCCCAGGTCACCCACTGCCTCCACTGAAGATGGAAGCATGACACAGTTTCTGTTTGACACAGTTTGAAGTCGTCTCGTTACTCTGTTGGTTAGAAACTATTCTGGTAGGGATAGACAAACAGGGGACACCTTTCCTCATTACCAGCTCAACAGGTGCTCTGCACATATGGGTCACTGAGAGAGAAGCATCTTTTCTACTGGCTGTCGAGCTCCCACGCACTGCTCAGCGGTTTCCCATGGGTTTCTCACACCTGTCCATTAGATTCAGCTAAAGTGGAATGTGATTCTATTGCTGTCAGACTCACTTTCATTCGATTGCATCAGCTCAGGTTTGGACTCCTTGTGGTGAGTGTATAAATCCGTCACAATAGGATCTCAGCTTTTGGACTGGATGCTAAGTGGAGTCTGAAGGCCACCCTGGAGTGTCCTCATACTTAAAACTTGTTGAACACTAGAAGGCAAAATAAAGGGAATAAAGTTTTCCTTTAACTTTTATGAAAACATACTATAGCTTTCAGAACTTAAGTGATCTTACAGCCCTGTGAAAACAGCATTTATTGAACATAAATGTATAAGCGTATAAATTCATTTGTATTTAATTTTGTTTTACACACATTAATAAATACATTCTTTTTAATTAATAAATGTTTTTTTCTAATGAATAACTAAAGCAATTATATAAAATAAGATATATAAAGAAAAACTAAAATAGCCTAACACAAAATAAACTAAAAGCTTTTTGAAAAGTAAAAGACAATAAAAACTATATAGACAGATTTTTTTTTAAATAAAAAAGGACAGAAACACACAGCAGTTTTAACAATATGTTTATCTAACAGTAAACATTATATTAATGATACTAAAAGTATTAAAGCTTGCAAAATACTTCATTTTATTATGGAAAGTTGGAAAGTTTTTGCTGGGATAAAACATCCTGAATGTGTGAAATTCAGCACCAGTTCTGTTATGTTGAGATGTTCTAATGCACATCATGAGATTCTAATTCGTATTCCCATTACCTAGACATAAGCTTCATTGTCAAGGGTTGTAGTTTTTCCAAGTTGCTTTGGCATGATATGTGAGAAGGCATTTTGTTGTTAGCCTTGAGACTGCATCTTTTTTTGCTATAATGAACGGCCAGTGCTGGTAATTAATCATGTTGTTTATTAGCAGAGCTGGCATTTTCCATAGATCTGAAATAAGCATTTACATCATGACACTGGCGTTGACAATAAACTCTAAAACTATTATCTGAATGCCATCTGACAGCTTCATAACATGCAAATCACATTTTTACAGTTTACCCTTAAAGATAAAAGTGCAAATGCGCACAACCTTTTTAAGGGACAACCGTAACCCTTATTCGTAACAGAAATATTCTTAATAATTGTTGATATTATCAAACTGTGATTGAAAAACTCCTGCATAACAGGATGGTTAGAACAAATGAACTGAAAAAGAACAACAACAACAACAACAACAACAAAAACATTTGGGAAGCGTTCACTATTTTATTATTATTATTTTTTTTTAAAGACATTTCTGATAAGTAGACCTACATAAAATCTATGTAGCGAATCTATGTAGCTGAGACTGCTGGTGATTATTATACATTAGCAAAATCAATATATGGACTCTAAAATTATTTACTTTCTTAAACATTTATTTATTTGTTAAGCATTGGTATCTTTTATCACTGAAATTGCCACTATTGCAGTGATGTTGCTTTGATTAAGGGTTTAGACTCTGGTTTAATATGAATTGTTTTAATCCATTAACATGCTAATTGTTTGATATAACACACTGTATGCACATATCAATCCTTCCTTTTTGTTATGTCAAAATCACTGTGTTCAAACCACTGTGCCACACAGTGATCTCTCTCATTTAAATGTAAAAGTATGACACGTGACTTCATTGTGAAGTGATATGAAGTTGGGGAGACCCTCTGTGTTCAGGCATGTGTGTCTGTGACTGTGAAGCTGCCCCCATCCTCCGAGCAAAAGAGGGAGTGCAGGGTTCTACTTAGAGAGCCACACAGAAGCACCAGCCCTCTCCTGAGCTCACATTCCCCCCTTCAGCATCTACACTATAAGACGAGCAGACAGAGCAGAGAGAAACGACGTCAAGATACATCTAATATGTTCTGAAGCTGGATATCTCTTGGGCTTTTAAATGTGTATGGTCATATTTGCTCCGGTAAGTCCTGGCTTCAGAATCTCTGTATGTCTGGTAGCAGTCATCAGGTGGTACATATTCATAGAGTTAAACTGACTTTATATTAATATTCTGTGGTAGTTTTTGTTGTAAGATATGGGAGGTTTATGAGTTTTGTGGTGCAGTTTCTTCAACAGTAAGGCTCCAGATCTCCCAAAATCCCATTCATCAGACCTTTAGGTGCCGACATTCGACTGAATCATTTGTAATTCCAAATGAGTGAAATGTCTATTTCTGGTAGCTTATGAATGAGTCATTATTTACGATCAATGATAGTGGTGCATAAAGGTGATTTGGTTTGCAGTGTTATATAGTAGATGTTTAGAGGTCATTGAACTCACACTGATTCTATGCTATTGTGAGATTTTTTAGGCTTACTAGAAAAACAAAAATAATAACTATAATTGAAAAGATTGTAGTGATCAGGTTGAGGAGAATCACTGTATATTTAATTTATCTTTATGTCACATGGTGACATTCTGGCTATTATTTGTTATGAAGATATGATGTTTGAAACCTGTACCCCGAATAGACTTTTACAATAACAAGCTAAAATGTAAAAATATGAAAAACTAGACTAATAAAGGAATAAATATGTGGAAAAAAAGTGGGCAGGCTTAGTAGTCCAGTCCAGAAGAGCTTCTGAAGTCTGAGACGCTGGCCCATTTAGATTTTTCAACATTTTCTGAGCTGATTTTGTGTTAATCTGTGAAATGTATTTAAGTATGGTATGTTTTTTATACACTGCCATTCAAATATACAAATCAGTCGTTCAAAATATTGTGGTTGGTAATAGTTCTTAATGGTTTTGAAGGAGGTCTCTTATGCTTACCAAAAACACAATTAAAACAGTGATATTGTAAAAAAAAAAAAAAAATCCCTTTACTATGTTCTTAGACAGTATTTTAGAGTGTAATTTATGTGATGGCAAAACTGATGTATTCAGATGAATTTCAGCATCATTACTCCAGTCTTCAGTGTCACATGATCCTTCAAAAATAATGTGAATATCCTGATTTGATGGATATTCAACATTCCTTATTACAATTATGTTGAAATCAATTCTGTCCTTATTATTATTTTTGTGGATTATTATTTGAGGAAACCTGTCTGAAAACAGATGTTAGTAATTGAGATAAGTTACACATTTCACTTTTTAAAAAGTTTGTATTCTGGATCTTCTTTTTTATTATTATTACATCGACTGACACTGTCATTGCACCATTAATGTATTTTTGCCCCAGAATTCTTAGAACACTATTACAATAAATAAATAATGAATTTTGTGCATTGTTCCTTCACATTATGCTCTGTCTTGAATTTTGAATATATTCTCATCATTGATTTTCTTTTATTTTCTTTTTTTCTGGCTTTCATCATTGCATATCCACAGAATGACTTGTAGGAGCCTATATGGGTTCACTGAGATGTATTACCTCTTACAGAAAGCCCATTCTCATATCAGTATCACAGAAATGTGTTTTATGCTAGTCCGTTTAGCTCTCAAACAGCTTGAGCATGTGCTTAATAAGACTTCACAATAGATCCATGGCCTAAATAAAATGGGGTAATGGACATATAAAGAGAAAAATAGTGAGAAGGAATGGGACAGATCCAGGGCTATAAAGGTATTGGGAGAGGTTGTTTAAAAGAGATAAATGACACAGAAAGACAGAGAAAACTGTTCAGGCATCATAGTTTCACTCAGTGTTGGCAAATATCCTTTTTTAATCAGGGAATTAATCAGTTGTTTACTGTGGCTTGGACTTAATTGAAATGGATCAATTTCACACCAATGCAGCTAATACAGTTTCTAAATTCCTGAATGAATCAGTGGTTTTGAAAGAATCGGTTGAATGAATGAATTAACCGACGAACGACTCACTTGGCGCCACCTACTGACGTGTTAATGTAACCCGCAGTAACCTGCATTTTTCATGCACCGCAAATTTCAAATGTCACAATTATTATAAATAATAACATTTGTGCCTGTTATATCCCCTCAGCTTTTTGCCATCTTTGCATTTGCAACATGTGGAGGCTACTCTGGGCAACTGCGGGTTAGTGTGGACTGCATCAACAAGTCCGACAGCAACCTCAGTATTGGGATCAACTTCGCTTACCCATTCAGGTAAGGCTTATTTAAAGCACCCCTGCATATTCTCTGCAGAGCAATAGAGAGAGATAATTACCTGACTTTAATTCAATACTCTAATACGCAGGAGCATTTGAATATGTGGTAATGGTTTATCTTTATATTCTCTATGTGTGCTATCAGTTACAAGTTTGCTTCTTGGTAAGCATCATTGAATACAGTGTTTTACATGGAAACTTTTTTTATTAGTTGATTGTGCTAACTGGACAGATTGGACTTGTCTGACATTCTGTCCTGATGAATGAAATTTTAATCAGTTCATGCTATGAATCAGTGAATCTAGTGGTTCATTCAGTGTTTTCTTGACCTAAGTCATATTTTCTTCCAGTTCAAGTATCTCACAGCATTCTCTTACAGTACTGTTTTAAATATACATTTTATTCAGCAATGTCAGAGATGATAACTTATTTCTGAGTGACAGAATCACACTCACCCATTTGTGCTCAATAAATGAAATGGCTGACACATACACCAGAATCACACATCAGGTCTGTCTTCATTGTTATCCATTGTGGCAATAGAGTTACACACAGTCACAAGCTGTCAATCTAAAGAACAGAAGATAGACAATAGAGTTCTGGAACGGATCACCAATATAACTCTGCATACACTGGAAATGTTTTTGACAGACTGAATCTTTTTTTAGTCTCAGATTCTATGTGTCCAAGTTGCTGTTGTTGTTTTGCCCTTAAAGGTCATGCACACACACACACACAAGATGCCCACAACAATGTGATGCTTTGAATAGCCCTTAGGTCTCACTGTATTCTAGAGCTGAGCTTCAAGTTCATAGTTATCAAAGGAGGATAAGGCAGAAATAGACAGGGACTAAAGTAACCTTATGACAGAAACTAAATATCTTACTATCCATTGTGCTTATTCTTTTAACATAATGGTAGACTGACACTGAAGAGTAGCTTACCTAACTGCAAATTGTTTTAAAAAGTATGATGCTTTTGTGCCTGACATGAAACAGGTTGAACCGGGTGGATTTTGACGTCCCGATGTGTGAGGGAAGGAGGCAAGAGCGGCTTTACCTGATTGGAGACTTTTCCTCCTCTGCCGAGTTCTTCGTCACCATCGCTGTGTTTTCCTTTCTGTACTCCCTGATGGCCACTGTGGTCTACATCTTTTTCCAGAACAAGTACCGCGAAAACAACCGTGGACCTCTCATTGTGAGCCCTGGTGTTATTTTAGACGAGCTAAATGCTTGAGCCTTTGTGGACTGTCAAAGCCTTCGCAATTAGAGATGATGAGCTATTTGTACTGTAAAACACCCACATTAAATGTAGTCCTACTTAGCATACAGTAATTCATCCTTGCATGCAAATCATTGTAATTGAGCTGAAGTGTGTAATTCTTTCAATGTTAAAAAAGTTCTTCTTCATATTATTCTTCATATATACATTTGACCAGAAATACATGCAACACATGTACATCTTGATGCTCCTCAGGACTTCATAGTGACGGTGGTGTTCTCATTCATGTGGTTGGTGAGCTCATCTGCCTGGGCAAAAGGTCTTTCAGATGTAAAGGCGGCAACAGATCCGGATGAGGTGGTTCTGCTCATGTCTGCATGTAAGGTGCAGACCAACAAGTGCAGCTCAGTTTATGGACCCAGATGGTCTGGCCTGAATACATCTGTGGTAAGGCATGAGATACTCAGATTACACCAACCGAGCCACATATATCAGTTGTATTTCAGTGTCTAATCTTTCATTTGCTACCCCGTAATAACCACATGCTTCATGTGTTAAACTATTAAAAAAAAAAAAAAAAAAAAAAAAAAAACAGTATGTCTGTGTATCAAGGATGCATTAAATTGATTAAAAGTGACAGTAAAGATGTTTACATTGTTACAAACAATTATATATGTACTGTTTGTAACAGAATTTAACAGAACCAAATCAGTGCAATAGAATGATTTCTGAACGCTTGTGTGAAAAACATATTAAAAAACTTTAAATATTAAATGTAAATTGTAATGATCATATGCAATATTAACATTTTAATCTTTAACACATTTAATAATTTAATACATTTGAATAATATTTAAATATATAATATTTTGCACAACTGCTGAAGTGCTTCAATTTTATTCAAAAGGCTTTGGAATAAAACTATGTTCATCTTGTATTCATCAAGGCATTTTATTTTATTTTTTGCACAGGTATTCGGTTATTTAAACTTCGTGCTTTGGGCTGGAAACATCTGGTTTGTGTTTAAAGAGACTGGATGGCACAAGGGAGGTGCAGTAAGGTACCCTGCCTCATCCTCAGAAAAACAAGCCACGGCCTTCAACCAACAGGTCTACAATCAGGGAAGCTTTGATCAATCAGGAGGTGCTTTTACTGGAACAGGGGATTTCGCCCAATCAGAGTACAGCCAGGTGGGAAATTATGGTGGGCCCATCTCCTACACCAATCAGTAACAACCTCTGCCTCTTAGTAATCCCTTAATACAGGGCACCCATGTCTTAGGGCAAAGTTCAACACTGAGCACATGAGAAGAAGGAAAAGATTAGTTTAATAGATAGATCAATAAGCATCCTTTATTCCTGATTATATAAATAAATAAAGGCTTGTTTGTCCAGAATATTAATATGTTTATAAAACGAATGACAGGGATCTTCATATGTATGGTCTTTTAATTTAACTGCCTGTAAATGTCACTGAAATATCACTGTTTACTGAACAAAAGTCATTACATCCAAATGTGAAGAGCAATGCAATAGTTCTTGCAAAGAACACTGCAAATCCATTGGTTTTAATGGAGACGGTGCTCCTGAAGGACGAGAAATAATGAAGAGTTTACAAAAGTGACATAACATCACTTAGACCAAACTTATTAAGAGACACTCCATATGTAATTTAAATAGTGTTCCTGCTGGACCATATGTTTCCACAAGTTTAAAATGATTCCTATTCATCCGAGCTTTTTCAAGTGTGTAGGCAACCTTAGAATCAACATGAATTGATGTTTGCAACCTAATTTACTTCCAGAAGGTGAAATATTTGACATAATGAAATAATGAATATGAAGTTGCTAAAATAACAGCTATTCAGTCACTGGCTAAACCCATCCACTATTGATCAACACCGGAAAGTCGTTTCAGAGGCAGAACAAATTATAACATTTTCATCCATTTTCATCCAAGTTACTAAGACAAACCTTTTCAAACTATTTTTTTAAAATAACATTTACAGATTAATCATTCATGATAAGAGCATAATTGTGCATTAAGAAAGTAAATGAGGTCTGTTTTGATTTCATGTTGATTTTTAAAGAAATAGCTCAAGCAAAAACTCATCCTCGGGCCATCCAAGATGTCGACGAGTTAGTTTTTTTATCGGAACAGATTTGGAGAAATGTAGCATTATTTAGAAGTGAATGGGTGCCGTCACAATGATAGTTCAAACAGCTTTTGTCACAGTAATCAACAAGTAATCCACACGACTCCAGTCAATCAATTAACGTCTTATGAAATGAAAAGGAAAAATGACAATGACAACAAGGGATTGACTTTTCAGGTGTTATTATGGATTATGGACTGGTATTTTGACCAGAATCAATGCTTTAAAGTTAAAACAGCTCATTGATGGATTTCTAACTTACACATTGTTTACACATAGCTTTTCGCTTTCCAAGATATTAATTAATGGACTTGAGTTGTGTGTATCACTTGTGGATTATTGTGATATTTTTATCAGCTGTTTGTCGGCTGACGGCACCCATTCATATACATTGGTGATTAAGTGATGTAATGCAAAATTTCTTCAAATCTTTTCTGATCAAGAAACAGATGCATCTACATCTTAGATTGCCTGAGGGTAAGTTTTCAGAAATGTTTCATTTTTGGGTGACCTGTTCCTTTAAGTGTACCTGTCCTAATGGTATGACGCAGGTGTTTGTAATTGACATTATATAACAGATTTCTGTTTTCATTTGTCAGTATAGATGTTAAGTTACTGTTTGTCTGGTTTCCCCATGTCATGCTAGTGCTCGTTGGCTTGGTGTTTGCACTACTGTGTTTCCACATTTATATGGCTCTTTAATGTTTGCACTGTATTGATGAACTGCATGAAGTTGTGCCATATTAACCTGGTTTAAGTTTGTATATAATTTCTATCCTCACTAACAACAGGGTCATACCATCTGTTCTGTGACCTTTATTATGATCACAAGGTGATTGAAATACAATCAACACTTAATTATCTTACATTTTTATGTGTTTTCTTCTTCCTCAACTGGTCTTTTTAAATGCATGAGGCTTTATTAACCACAAAGGCTATAGAGCAAAACAAACAAACAAAAAAATGTCAATACGTTAATGTTCTGATTGCTGTTGCATTTTAATGTGAATGGGTTTCTGTCTTGATATACAGTAATTGCATTTTCAATCAGTGGGTGTGAATGCTTTGATGCACTTTGTGCAAGGCAATAAAGATATTGTACATTCCTCTAGACTGAACGCACTGCAGTGTTTTCTGTTCTAGGAGCCATTATCGTATTGATGAATCCTCAGTTCACAACAATGAATCAGCTGTTTCAATAATATGGAGTTATACAAAAGAATCTGATGACTTTCTAACTTCCATTAAGTTAATAGACAACAGCACTAATCAAATCTAAATTTATCACGAGCAGACAATTGCTCAGAATAAAAGTCTCTCTGATATCTTATTTCTCACGGACATTGCTCATATGAGATTTGTGATGACAGCTCTTTTTTTTTGACATTCAAAACTAAACCTATACTGAGAAATAAAAATATACTGAGAAATATTCACTGGATAAGAAATGTGACAACTTGTGACTGTCTTCTAAAATCCATGCATTCAGGATGAATAGATCCCTAGGTTTTTTAGCCAGGATCTATTAATGTTTTTAGAAAATATGTTAAGTATTCAGTTTATACATGCAATGCATGATTCTATGATAAACGTCTGTTTAAGTTCTTGATCAAATATATTTTTATATTTTGTTTGGTCAGATTGAAGTCAAAATATCAGGGTGATACAACTGTCATGATATCAAAGTGAAGAAAAAGCTCATTAAAAAGAATGAAAATCTTGAAAAGAAACTGACTAGTTATTTATTAGTTAGGCACAATATTTAATTATTTCTTAAAAAAGAAAACATTTAATCACTATGTGTGTGTGTGTGTGATATATATCAGATGTGATGTGGTGTGACACCCTTATAACCAAATTAAGTTTATAAACTAATTCATAACATCTTTTAAATCTACTATTAACTTTTCTTGAAAATGCCATAAAAGACAAATCAGTATAAAACTAAAATGACTACAACAAGCACATTTCTTAGAAGTTTCAACATGTGTTTAAAAAATAAATAAATTACAATCTATTAGTGGACACTCTTATGTCAATGACCTTGCTATCAACTAGTAAAAAAGTGAATTGAGAAGTTAACTCGCCAAAGATGCAGGCTGCAACATTTCGAGCTCAGAAATGTGACTTATTCAGAGAGACAACTAGAAGTGAGTGTCATTGTCCAACGGACTGCCTTGGTGAGTGAATGGATCACCAATAGCGGGCCATTCTGACCCAGTCCTGATCTAATGTTCTTGTGTTACAGCACATTGGTTTGACTTCTTTTCATGTACACCTCAGTGCCGTTACCATAGCGATGGAAAGATGTGTCACGGCATGTTATAGTCACTCTCAGGGAGACGAGCTCTATCTCTCAGAAAAGGAAGAATAGGGCTATCTGGAGTTGCATTTACTGGGAGAAAAGTATACAGTGAAAGGAGAGAGTGTCTGCAGAAACACAGACACAGGATAGATTAGTTCTGTGACCTCTGGCCATTTAAATTACTTTAAAAGAACTGACTACAAAAAGTTGTACCGCTTTAACACATTTCTATCAGCATATGTAGTTTATCTCAGGATGCAAATGCAGATTTTCACATTGTGTCATCTCCTTTCCAGAAGGGAATTTGACTGTAGACGTTTTAAACCAGGAACCCAATTAGAATCACTGCAGCTGACTGCTGGGACTCCTCTAGACTGTTCATGGGATGTGGCAGAATGCGTAATACTCTGCTGTTCTTCACATCTCTCTGTGTGCGTTCAGAGCAGCACAGCTCAGCTGTAATTAGTCAGTGGCAATAATCAGACATCATGCACAGGGAAGCCTTTACCTGTGTTGAATAAACTGAATAACGGAGATTTGGCTCTTACAGTAAAACTGCAGATGAATCAATAATGTCATATGTATTTGGTTAGATAAACAATGTAAGGATTTTTTCTGTTACAGATTCCTTTAACACAAACTCATAAAAATTATATTTGCAGTGTGATGAATTCATATTTCTGTCCAGTGATTCTGGTATTCAAAACATTACCATCTTTAATAACTGAATGACTAACTGAATTATGTCCAGTATGCAATGCCTGTATTCAGGCACTACCCTCTATAAAATAATAATAAATCCAGTTGTCTTTTCTTTTTCTTATCGATCCTAAAACAAAAGAAAATATACAAAAAATAAATAAATAACCGAATTTGCATCCCTAACTATTTTTCTTAGATGCACCCAATATCAGTGATTTGGAAGGGTAAAAGCCATCATGATGTCTGAAGTGTTAATATGCCAAATGTGACCTTGTTTGAAACCTTTAAAATATTCTTGTTTTGAATAGACATAGTGCAAAAGGTTGTGGGTTCAATTCCCAAGCAACATGCATACTGGTAAAAGAAAAAAAAAGAAAGAAATGTATAGTTTCTGCTTACTGCCTATATGTAAAACGTTGTCTTTCAGTGTGCACCACCACACTGCTGATTAAAACAACCCCGAACTGCCAGAAAGAATAACCTTTTCTCTAGCATGCTATTTGAAACCTTTAAAATACAAAATGCATGCCAAAAGCACAGTACATAGTTATTTTAATAATTAGGAGTTAGGCCTATATTTATTTCTAAAATCTAAACTTGACTTTCCATTTAAAACATGCAGTATTTTTTTTTATATTTGCATTACTTCTGACTGATGTGACTCCATGCTACTCTTCTGACTTGAGTGGGAGCTCTGTGAATGACGACAGCATCGCAGCTCTTTCTCTACTCTTTGCCTATATGTCACTTCTGATGTGCGGTCAGAGAAGTGGAATACATCTGCACAGCATAATAACATCCTCAGTGTCCACACTGTTCCCTCACTCCATGTCTGAAGTCATTAAACTCACTCACACACTGCACTTCAGAGTCCTCCTGCAAGATCTGCTCACCCTGACCTTGCATTTATGAGGTATATGTTGCAGTTCTGAGCATTTATCCTATGCTGTCAATACATACAGTAGAGTTTAAGAGTATTACTACATCATTTACAGACAGATTGATACATTTTCTATGGACACAAAGTTGGGTAGTTTCAGTAAGTCATGTCAAACATTGTATCATCAGCGACATCTGCTGGTTAAGCGGCACGAAACATCTTGCCTTAAAAAAGTGTGGTTGTGCCAACTTTCCTTAAAATAAACGCTTCTTGGTTTGATGTTTTATCATATTTAGTTATTTCCAAGTATTGCATAGGTGTTGAAATAAATTTAGATTTACCATTATTGCAAGTGTTTTTTTTTTCATTTTATGATGTCTATGTGTACGGATTTATTTACTCAACAATGATTAAATAGTTAAATAATTAATTAATAAATGATTTAATGTTGCATCTTCATTCGAATTCATTTTAGTCTGAACATTTACCTCATCTAAGAACAAAACCACATATAGAAAGTGCCATATGCTAAAATTAAACAACTTAGATTCAGTTGGTAAAGAAATCACTTTAATTCTGTACATACTCAACTTAAAGAAAAAAAGAGACTAAAATGAGAGAAGAGGGTAATACATAAATCTTCAGGAAAAACTGGACAAATGTAAATCTAGTCTCCATTTTCCATCGGGCTGTCCTGGGTATCATCACTTTCCATCTTCTCATCATCTAAAAAGATGACAAAACACAAATTTAGACCATGACACAGGCATATAATTACAACCTGATCAGGACGAAAACTAATTTGGCAACTGCAAAGCAGATCCTTTACTCTTTATTCAGTTAAACTTCTTACTCTCCAAAGTCTGCTGAAGTTCCTGAATCGTGGTGAGAAGGACGTGGAACTGTTTCTTGCGAAGTTCTAACTAAATATGGTTAAAAAGAAAAGAGAAGATCAGAGTGAATATTAAAGTATACAGAATGACCAAGAAATACCACATTCCCTTACCTTGTCCTCCACATTCTCCTTGATGTGTGAAAGCTGCTGAAGCTCTTTTTCTAAAGCCTCAAGCTGCCTGCAGAAATAAGATCACATAAGGAATTACAGGATGTACAGAATACATATTTAATACACAGTCAACCAGGTAATAAATAAATGTTAATATAGATGTGATTTGAACTAAACCTACTTTAAGGTCTCATGTCTGTCTGGATGTTGCTTGATAACTCTGGCCAAAGCATCATACTCTATAAATAAGAGTGTTAAATTAGAGAGCAGAAATTAGTGATAAAAAAAAAAAAAAACACCTAAAAGTACAAAATGTCTATTTTTTTTTTCCAAAGGAGCTGAACTGAACCTTGGCGGTTTTTTCGTATCCTTTTTGCCCTCTGGATTTCCTTTTTGCACTCTGCAATTTTTTCATGGGCTGATGTTATACTTTTCTCTACATTGAAGAGAAGAAATAAGAATATTTTGCTTAGTAAATGAACTAACGGTAATGAAACCCGACAAAGTCCTACATGCACATCCACTGGAGGTCTTACCAATATCTGCATAGATTGCTTCATAATTCTCCATTTCTTTCAGGTTCATGTCATACACAAGCAGGGTTTTCCCCATGGAGAACTCACACTGAGCCAAAGAGGTCACCATCCTCTGATATTGTGAGAACCTGCAGCAACAGAGACGAGCATGCAAGTCATTACACATAAGGCTATGGTAACTAATCAGTGGAATAAGGTACATCATAATGAATTAGACAGATCACAGATTATAATAATAGTTTAAATTACCCTTCCTCTGGTGAGAAACTGGAATGGCACCATTTGGTAAAGCTCTTCATAAGCACATTAATGCGCCTGTCATCTCCAGCTCCATCTCCATCGATGAGAAGACGCTTCCGGATGACCTCATCTGTGAAACGATACAGACACAGATGCCATTTCAGAAGTATTGTTGAAGCTATCTACACATTAAACCATATGAAGCATGTCGCATGGCTAACTAGCTAGGACTCCTCATATTGATCTCATTTAAAGTGAGTTTATTTAGTTTACAAAAACACATAGTCGGCCACCATTGTAATGAATCACGCTGATATGCCGCATAAATAACAAACACAAACTAAATATACACCAAAACAAAGAAATCCTTACCATCAGTGATGCTACCCATTATCCAACAAGCTAACTAAGCTATTTGAAAAAACTTTATTGACATGCGTACACGGACCAGTGTTGCCAACTTCTTTCAATGGAAAGTAGCTAAACCCTGCCTGAAAAGTCGCTAAATGTCGCTAGATGACGTCATATGGTAATTACCATATTCATGACGTAGGTGCGTCATATTATCTCGCCCTTTCTGTGCTCATGTACTGCATTTTAATGCTGCAAAAATTCTCAATAAAACGTTTTTTATTATTATATTTTAATGTTTCTGTTGTCAGACAACGGAATTAATATTATAATGACTGAAACGCGGTCCATTAAGACTACATACCAGCTCTCAAAGATGTTAATCTGTGCACTAAAATCCTATTCACGACTATGAAATAACATACACATAAGATTAAGACAATGGTTGAACTGTGATTTCGACTGTACTTGTATGTAAAATAGAGTTTTAAGCAACAGAATATCTTTTTTTAACTGAAAGTGCTGCTCCTCTCTGCTCGCTGAACAGGGCAGATAGAGATGCGTGTGCGCGCGCTGCCTGTGGGGGGGGGGGGGGAGAGAGAGAGAGAGAGAGAGAGAGAGCGCGAGCGCTTGTGCTCGTTCGGCAGTACTGGAGAGTCTCAGAGAATAAATAAGGTCTGTCAAAAAAAAGTCGCTAGATTTGTCGCTAGTCGCTTTTTTGGAAAAAAGTCGCTATGGGGGTTTGAAAAGTCGCTAAATCTAGCGACAAATCCGCTAAGTTGGCAACACTGACACGGACACACGAGAGCATCAGAGCTCCGCCTCTGTTGCGAAGCAAATGAGCCGAAGCCGCCGACCCCCACAGCGCGAATCACAGCAGTTTACTAAATTACAAAGTTTTGTTTCATCGTTATTCAAGTCATTTAGAAGTTGTGGGTAAATTACTCTTTCAAACGTTTAAACTACTCGCGTGACTTCCAGTATAAGTAGACAGTTCATTAGTTTTTGACAGTGGTGAGAAGTCTTACTCATTTCTGAGAATCGGTTCATTAGAACAATTCGTTTCAAAGAACCGTTTAAAAAATAAAAAAAATAAAAACAAGATTTAGCTTAGAAAAACATATAGTCATTTATATAAAATTAAAGTCATTAAACATAAATATATATATGAATTCACATTAAAAATATTAAAATTATTGACAAAGATTACTTGTCATGTTACGAATTTGACGTAGAATCGACTGTTCGCGGTTCAAAGTGTCGGTTCCATTGTGAATCAAGATCCGACTCAAATATTCGCTTCAGTTTTTTGACCGTAATGGTCGTAGATCTGCGAATCGGTTCATTCAAATGAATGTATTTTTATGAACCGTTTTAAACACGGATTCGGCCTTTCTTTTAGTTCGTATCAGAAGTTCCGTTTTCTGTAGCCACGAGTCAGCTCATAAAACATGAAGTAATTTAGAAAATCGATAAAATATGCATTCACATTAAGAAATTTAATCAGCTCAGTCACTCATCGACTCTTGGCTAATTACGAATTTGACATTTTCGAACATATGTTCATATTCATGTTCAAAGTGTCGGTTGCACTGCGAGTCGGATCGGCTTAGTGAACTTATTCATTGAAAACCCGACTCAGATTCACAAACGGCTACAGTATACTACAGACAGTACATCCCTGAACGACAATGTTCAACGACAGCTCAGTCACTCATCGACTCTTGGCTAATTACGAATTTGACATTTTCGAACATATGTTCATATTCATGTTCAAAGTGTCGGTTGCACTGCGAGTCGGATCGGCTTAGTGAACTTATTCATTGAAAACCCGACTCAGATTCACAAACGGCTACAGTATACTACAGACAGTACATCCCTGAACGACAATGTTTCCACCCTCATTATTAAATCGCCAAAGTCATTTCAAAGTTGTAACGTCTGCGCGTGGCTTCGATTAGTATGTTTTAATTCAGCAGACGCAATAGCGTTATAGCCGAAGTACAGCAGCAGCAGGCTCTGTTTCAAAACCCACTGAACCGCTTAACGTTACCTAGACAGTCTATTTGGGCTCCGAGGGCGCGTCTGGGACGCTCGAAAAGCTGTTATGAAAGCATCCCAACTAAATGACTAAAAAAAACTCCGCACTGGAGCGTAACAAGCCCGCGAACTACGCCCAGAAATGCTGCCCAGACAGGCAGCACACTCGTTTTTGACACACCACCATACTGTGCATTGACAGGCGTGCTCGGTGCATGCGTGCTGCTGGAATCAGTCAGTGACGTTCTTGTCCCAGAATGCTGCCTGGTAAACAGACATGGAAGCACCTGGTGAAGACCTCCACAGTCACTGAGCACTGCACTCGCTCTTTGAACTGATATTCATTTTCAATACACTCTAAAGCCTGCGCTTTTGTTCTCTGAGGAGCTCAACCAGGACCTCTGAAGTCCAGGGCATTGGTAAGAGAACAATGATGACATCGAGATCAGCTGCTAATGTCTGTTCTGCCAGTTAGCCAGTTGCATGCTACAGCAGTGCCACCAATGGCTGGTTTGAGCTGCTCAGCTAGCGAGGAAGCTAAACCTGCTGTCGTCCCCCTCCCCCTCTTATGTGTCTAACATTTTATTTTGGTGACGTAATACTCAAGTTTACTTTGTCCGTTTCGCTTTGTGACAAACCCGCTGTGTTTAGTCCTTAAGGAAAAGTTGTTGTAGAAGCCATTGTGGATCTTGCCATTATTGCTTTCACTTTCCCAAGTGCACTTGGTTAGTTGAAGTTAACTAGTGGATGCAAACAAGTGGACAACGCTAGAAATGAATGTCATACGAATTGAGAGGGGGGTCTCGGGCCTCACATAAGTATTAAGGGTCTCCCCCATAACCCCCCCCCCCCACCTCCCAAATAATAATAATACTTGGGTGGTCCCTTGGTTTTTAAAAAAAAAAACAATTCTTAAGATGAAGTTTTGATTACTGTATTATAGTTAGACCTGGTTATGCTATCCTACATATTTTATTTTTAATGTTTTACAGTGTTGCTCATTTTAACCAATCACACACGACTCACTGTTGTGAAAGCAGTAATCAATCAGAGGCATTCAGATGTGTCATCGCTGAAACACCAGAGTTTTGTTCAGAGTGAAACTCGCAAATTCCCTCATCATAATCAACAAAGAGTAGATGCTCATATGATGCAAGTTAGAGATTAATTTGTCATACCTTGTATGGACAGCTTCACTGATTATAAGAGGAGTTATGAGTGCTTAAACACTAGCTAGACTGAATGCTCATTTAAGACCCTTTCACACTGCACGTCGGTCCCGGCATATTGCCGGAACATTGCCAGGTCGCCTTCTGTGTGAAAGCAACCACGTCCGGGGATTGATTCCGGCATTGAACCCGGGTCGGGGACCTAGTAACATTGCCGGGTTAGACCCACTTCAGTGAAAGTATAACATGCCTAACGTTTTCGACTCGTACATTACACGTCACACCCTGATGTCCCGTGTCGTTATGGGATCTTTACGGGTTGTGTGTGAAACCACGCACATATCCCGACTAATCACTGGCAGTGTGAAAGTGCAAAATCTAGTGACCCGGGAATAATTGCCGGGAAACTTTACCCGTGTATTTGCCGGAATGGCAGTGTGAAATGGGCTTTAGAGTGTTCTTTCACTGCATGATTTCAGTATAATAAAATGCATTTAGAATGCTCCTAAAATTCAAGATATTGGGGCAGAACACACACACACACATACATATATAATTTCATAAAGTTGATCAATATTACATGAAAAGTGCAATTTTTTTTGCAAAAATCACAAATGTGAAATTGATTTTATACAGCATTTCAATAAGAAAGAAGTTATTAAGAGACTTATGTTTTAGACACCACATTGCCAATAATTTTATTTTATTTTTGCTGTATTTCACCAACAAAATGGTTCCAAACAAAGCCATAGGACTGTTTTGCGTCTCTGAAAAACATAGCCAGTGTTTAGTTCCTGAATGAATCAACTGTTTTAAATTCACATTTTGAAGTACCTTTATATATATATATATATATATATATATATACCGTATTTTCCGGACTATAAGTCACACTTTTTTTCATAGTTTAGCTGGTCCGGCTGCGACTTATAGTCAGATGCGACTTATCAAAATTAATTTG
Organism: Carassius gibelio; assembly: GCF_023724105.1. Lineage (NCBI taxonomy): Eukaryota > Metazoa > Chordata > Actinopteri > Cypriniformes > Cyprinidae > Carassius > Carassius gibelio. The sequence continues at coordinate 13,301,516 of NC_068381.1, forward strand.
ACATGAACCGAGAGAAATGAACCAAGAGAAAACATTACCGTCTACAGCCGCGAGAGGGCGCACTGTGCTGCTCAGTGCTCCTGTAGTCTACACTGACGACATAGAGTGCCCTCTCGCGGCGGTAGACGGTAATGTTTTCTCTTGGTTCTTGGTTCTAAATAAATGTGACTTATAGTCCAGTGCTACTTATATATGTTTTTTTCCCTCATCATGACGTATTTGTGGACTGATGAGACTTATACTCATGTGCGACTTATAGTCCGAAAAATACGGTATATATATATATATATATATATATATATATATATATATACACACACACACACACACACACACACACACACACACACACACACACACACACACACATATATATATATATATATAAAATCATTTCAAATATCAGTAGGGCTATTCAGCATTTTAGGATTAAAATATCAAAACATTATTTATGAATTTGTAACTCCAGGTTAAAGCATTCACGCCTTGCATTAAACAGTGCATGCATCCAAATGCTACTTCAGATGCAGCTTCTGTGTTTCCTCTGCATTGCATGAATTTAGTTAATGATTTTAATTTGTTTGGTAACAGCCCCAAATATTTTATTTTTGTAATTGACTTTATGGATTAAATGTAAGAATTTGACACATGTAAAAATGCCTAAGAAGGGTAAAAATAATTAAAAACTTGTTGGAAAAGATTACTTTCTGTCAATCCTTGTGAACTGACCAGCACACAGAATCTTCTGTCCATGCCAGTCCTGCAGTGCAACACACTTAGCAAAATTTGCCTTTTTAAGGTCATGCCACAGCATCTCAACCGGATTCAGGTCAGGACTTTGACTAGGCCACTCCAAAGTCTTCATTTTGTTTTTCTTCAGCCATTCAGAGGTGGACTTGTTGTTGTGTTTTGGATCATTGTCCTGGTGCAGAACCCAAGTTCGCCGCAGCTTGATGTCGCGACTAAATGGCCGGGCATTCTCCTTCCGGATTTTTTGGTAAACAGCAGAATTCATGGTTCCATTTCTCACAGCAAATCTTCCAGATCCTGAAGCAGACCATCACACTACCACCACCATATCTTACTGTTGGTATGATGTTCTTTTTCTGAAATCCGGTGTTACTTTTATGCCAGACGTAATGGGACACACACCTTCCAAAAAGTTAAACTTTTATCTCGTCAGTCCACAGAGTATTTTCCCAAAAGTCTTGGGGATCATCAAGATGTTTTCTGGCAAAACTGAGACAGGCCTTTCTGATCTTTTTGCTCCGCAGCGGTTTTCTTCTTGGAACTCTGCCATGCAAACCATTTTTGTCTAGTATCTTTCTTATGAACACTGACCTTAACTGATGCAATTGAGGCCTGCAGTTCTTTGGATGTTGTTGTGGGGTCTTTTGTGACCTCTTAGATGAGTCGTCACTGTGCTCTTGGGGTAATTTTGGTCAGCCGACCACTCCTGGGAAGGTTCTCCTCTGTTCCATGTTTTTGCCATTTGTGAACAATGTCTCTCACTGTGGTTCACTGAAGTCCCAAAGCTTTAGAAATGGATTTATAACCTTTTCCAGACTGATAGATCGCAATTACTTCCTTTTTATTATTTTGCTTTTAATGGATCTTTTGGTCTTCTTCACTTTGTCAGGCAGGTAAATTTTAACTCAGGTGTGATAAACCACAGTTTTAACAGGGGGGCAAGCACTTCTTCACACAGGGCCATGTAGTTTTGGATTTAGCTTTCCCTTAATGATAAAAACCTTCATTTAAAAACGGCATGTTGTGTTTACTTGTGTTATCTTTGATATAAGTATTTAAATATTTAAATTTGTTTGATGATCTGAAACATTAAAGTGTGACAAACATGCCAAAAAAAATAATAATCAGGAAGGGGACCAACACTTTTTTCACACCACTGTATATATATCCATACACATACATATTTTTAAGCATGATATGTATAAAATGTAATATTATGTATAATACCTTGATTGTATATTTTTACTAATCATTTAACATATAAAACTGATTATTCCTTCAAATTAAAATCTCATGTGTCATGCTATTTTCACAGTTCTTCAAATATATTGTAATAAGCAAGCTTTGTACATCATGGCTTAAGCTGTGCATGCTAAATTTAGAATATTTTTTTTTTTTCAGTTTAACTAATATGCACCTCCTGTAAGGTGTTGATCAAGAGTGGGTGTTTGTGCTGCAAACTGAAATGCTTATGTAGCTTTGCAGAATGATCGCAGACTGAAGGGGAAATCTTTGACACCACAAAGAACATCACATCATAAGTCATAAATTAGCCTCCCATTTCACTCATGCCAACGCTTAATGCGTAATGCATTCATCACTTTCCATTGACACAAGCAACAGGCTGACAGTCATCCAGTTAACATCAGAACGATGCTGTTCATGTATATCTGTTATTTCCCCTCTGTTATTTCCCCTCTGTTTTCAAATTAGTTTTAAAGGGATACTCCATCCCTAAAATGAAAATTTTGTCATTATTCACTTACCCCAATGTCGTTCCAAACCTGTGAAAGCTTCGTTTATCTTTGGAACACGATTAAAGATATTTTGGGTGAAAACCGGTAGGCTTGTGACTGTCCCATAGACTGCCAAGTAAATAACACTGTCAAGGTCCATAAAAGGTATGAAAAGCATCATCAGAATAGTCCATATGCCATCAGTGATTCAACTGAAACGTTATGAAGCGACTAGAATACTTTTTGTAGGTGAAGAAAAAAAAATAACGACTACAATTCCTTTCCTCTGTTTCGCTCCACTTAACCATTTTGGAGATTATGAGCTGAACACAGGCAGTGTACGCTCTTCTGTATCAGTGGCGCCACAAGGATAATTTTTTTTACGTATATTTACGATTTGATTTGAAAGAAAACAGCGCAACCTTGTGGCGCGGCTGACTCAGAAGAGCATATGCTGCCATTCATGGGTACAGCTCATAATCTCCAAAATGGTGCTACAGTGATGTGGAGAGAAACAGAGGAGACAAATTGTTGAATAAAGTCGTTATTTTTGTTTTCTTCGTTTACAAACAGTACTCTCGTCACTTCACTGATGGCAAATTGAGTATTCTGACGATGCTTTTCATACTTTCCTGGAACTTGACACTGTTATTTATTTGGCAGTCTATGGGACAGTCATAAGCCTCCTGGTTTTCATCCAAAATATCTTAAATTGTGTTCTGAAGACGAACAAAGCTTTTACGAGTTTGGAACGACATGGGGCTAAGTGATTACTGACAACATTTTTATTTTGGGGTGGAGTAACCCTTTAAGTCAATTATAATTTATTCAGATATGTATTGCAATGCCTTATTTTGAAAATTCATACTGGAAACATTTTTCGTCTTAGATAAATGCATGAAGTCTTACAGTGAAAACGTTGCTTATTATTATGTTAGTTAATAAGGTTATGAATTTGACGTTACACTAAGCATATGATGGAAAGTCAAAATGTTTTCACTGGTTCCTTATATCCCTGAGACGGATTATCAGGCTGTCAACTGAAGGGTTCTCAGATGGTTAGCCGGGGATAGTCGTTATTGGATTGGATTACTCTGTAGCGACGGGCTCCTTTATAAGTAGATCTTGAGCTAGTAAAAAACTGTAGAGAAGAAATCCAAAGGCTCCTTTGTCAAAAAACAAACGGCTAATTCCCGAAATTCTGATATTATACAATGACTACTTAAATAATGCTGCTAACATTAATCCATCCCTTCATCTGTTTCCTTTCTGCAGATTCCCTTTCCAGCTTGTGTGGCAGTCTGGAATCACCATAGCCGATGAGGATCTACTGACTTGACCAGTTTAGTTTTTTTTTTTTTTTTACTTTTGACGAGGTATGAAATAATGATAACAAAATCACTCCAGGTTTTTTATTTTATTTTATTTTTTTCTTGAAAAAAGGCATATTAAATTAATTTTGCGGTTTCTAAACATATTCCTTTTTAACAACTCATTATTTTTTAGTCCCTCACAGGTGTTACTATGTCTTTAAAAGAATAGTTCACCCACAAATGAAAATTTGCTGAAAATGTGCTCACCTTCAAGGCATCCAATTTTGTTTCTTCAGAGCGGATTTGGAGAAATTTAGCATTACATCACTTGCTCACCAAGGGATTGTCTGTAGTGAATGGGTGCCGTCAGAATGAGAGACTCCGGTCCATTTGTTAATGTCTTGTGAAGCAAGGAGCTGCCTGTTTTTAAGAAAAATAAATCCATCATTAAGGCGTTTTAACTTTAAACGGTTGCTTTTGGAAGTAATTTCAGTCCATATTTCATAATAGTGCTTCTTTCAGTGAAAAAGTCCATCCCCTGTTGTCCTCCCACATCAAAATCCAACTATGTATTTGTTTCGACTGTTAAAGAAAACTATATTATGGATAGAGGACTCCTCTAGGATTTTACATAGAAGTAGTAGAGTATCCATTGGTGAGCAAGTAATGCAATCATGCATTTCTCCAAATCTGTTCCAAAAAGCAAACAAACTCTTCATCTTGTATGGCCTAAGGGTGAGTACACTTTCAGAAAAATTATATTTTTGAGTGAACTATTCCTTTAAAAGGCTATAATAGTAAATTATTAATACTGTAGGTCCATATTATAAAAGTGTAATAAAAAATAAATAAATACAGTTTAAGGACTAAAATACACTAAAGGAGTGAAAAAAATATTAAACGTGTAGTATGGAATTTTTGGCCACTAGGGGTCACTCAATCAAAATAATAACATAAGACGTACTTTGATGACGTCGGGAAAGAGCGTAAGGCTCATGGGAGTTGTTGTTCATTGGAACACGCGCTCTGTCGCTCCCTGTCATTCCTCACTCATTCTAACTTAGTATTTTGACAATCACGTCTTTTCGAATGGAGAGATATAGAAGGTTTCAACGGCAACAACATAAACAAACGTTACTGCGCATGAGCGCTTTTGTGGACCTAACTTAACTTCCAGTAAACTTCCAAATAGAATCAATAACAACAGCCAAGTCCGTCTGGAGTAGATATTTTTTGATAACAAACAAAATGTTTGCTGCGTGGATCAGGCGGACTTAATGAAAATGCAAATTCATTATTTGCCAACAGGAGATGTTTTAAAGCATAGACATAAAGCGCGAGAAATAGAGGTTTCCCCAGTAACAGCTGTAAACGAAGCTGTAACGTTACTCAATGAAGCCTTTTTGAAAAAAGTTTTAAAATTGTGGCGAGTCTCCAAAAATAAATAAATGTATGGGAAACACATCCCACAGCACAACCACCTGAGCCCAACTTCAGTCTACTCACCACCTTAACTTTAACTGCGTTTGTAGAAGGCACTGCAGCCAGACCCATATACACAACACAGACCGGAAGTTAACTTAGGTCCAGGCGCGTGCGCCCGTTGAAACCGTCTACATGAATTATGAGACCCCTATCAAGTCGGGTCATTTACCCGATTGCGCTTCAAAGAACGTGCAGGCAAAGCATAATCATGATCCATAACTAAGTTATTGATTGAAGTTTAAATACAAATATAAACAATATAAATATAAAATATAATAGTCTAGATAAAGGCTACTACTTTTTCTTCTTCGTCTCGTCTTTGTTTCTGTTCGCCTTTGTATTTGGCGGTTCCGCAGGAAGTTAGATAAACTAGAGGGGTCAAAGTTTATATGACGCCATAGATGGGCGAAAAAAGGAAATAAAGAAACGTACCGTGTCTTCTAATTAAACTATAATTTTCTCCGGATTTGAAAGTTTGTGGAAACTGTCGTGATGATGTAAGTACACAACTAAAAAATATATATAACATACATATAGTGATTTCTGCTATTTTTAAAGCAGAAAAATTACATATTGCGCCTTTAAATCCTAATATCAAATATTTTTTGCTGTCAATTTTCTCAGTAGACCAACTCCTGCATATCTTACAGACATAACCTATCTTTAAAATGAAAAAGTATAATATGAAAGGGTAATCTTAAAGGGACAGTGAAAAGTAAAAAATATTATCATCATTTTAGTCACCCTCATGCTGTTCCAAATCTGTATGAATTTCTGAATTTCTTCTGCTGAACATTAAGTTCTTTTCAAAAGAAGTTATTTTGAAGAATGTAACTAAACCATTGACTTACTCATTTTTGGGGGAACTATCCCTTTAATGATACAATAATAATAAAAATAATAATAATAGACCATTTAAATATAACACAACTATTTAAACATGTTTCAGATAGGGTCATTTAATCTATATGAATGGTTTTACATGCTTCCTTTCAGAGGGACAAACTGTAACTATTTACATTCGCCGAGCAAAAATGTTAACGTGAAATCAAGACAGCCTGCATTTTTATTTCTATTTGAGAACTGTATAAAAACACATAGGCAACATATTCTAGACCCTTTAGATTCAGTTGTTCACAAATATTACTAGTGGGATTAAATGGGTTACATTTGTTCTAGGTCAAACAAAGTCATACAAAGGATTAGGTATAATTTTTATTATTATTCCTCAGGAAATGTAGTTATTTTGGTGTAATTGGGGAATTCCCAAGCCGATTGATTCACCTTTTTGATCAAAACATATTCAGATATTCGTTTTAATGTGTGTGTGACAGCATAATAAAGTAAACATTCCTCCCAGATTTCCCTCACTATTTCGCACATTCGCTTCAGGGAAAGGAAGTTTTGAGGTCGTCCTTAAACTTTTATCTCTGTAATCTGCTCTTAACGTGTGTTTCGTGACACGCTGCCTCGTGCGGCACGCATCGGGAAACGAGAGACAGCCGATCTCGCTCTCTAGTGAGTGACCAGCGTATTCGGCTCGATGTCATTCATTGAAGGAATCCGCTCGGCCACCTAAGCGCGCTCACTGCTGTGTTTGTTACATTGTAGCGGAAAGAATGTCGGAAAGGGCCGATGATGACGTCAGGGGGGAGCAGCAGCAACAGCAGCAGCGCAGAGCGGCCAGGCAGCTGAAGCAGCGGGGAGAAGCCTCCACAGCAATGGCGACTGTAGCGGAGCGCAGATCCCTGCCTAGTCCTGAAATAATGCTGGGACAGCCTTGGAGCAGCTGGGTCGATGCTGTGAAACTCTACGGGAGCGACGGTGAGTTGATCGGCCGTCGGCCATTGCGTTTCAGCGGGCAAGCCGCGTCAGATCGCGAGCGTTTGCCCGATTGCGTGCAGTTTTGAAATACTAAGACTAACGCGAGAACAAGCCAGCAAGTGTAACAATTTATGTAACACGATCCAAATCGCTTCCTCAGGTACAGAATTGGAAGAAAGTTTGAAAGAGTGCGGGAAAAATCGCGAAGCCATGAGACTCTGCAGAGACGGTAAGTAATGTTGCTTTCTCTGGTCAAAGGTGTGTTTTTGTTTTGGTGCTGTGTTGCACACTTTTCACGCACCGGCTCACCGTGAAACAAGTGCAGCTGACTTTTGATAGTACTAGCCCTGAGAACTCTGATATTACGACAGTTACACGCGTTAAAAACAAGCTCTTGTATGGCTGTTTACACTGTTTGTAGAAACATTAGTTACTGTACAAGTCTGGGTTGCATGTCGGAACTTGTGGATTTGAATTGAAATGAAAGTAGTACGAATATAATACATGCTATATACATTAAATCGTCATGTTTGCAATGTCTTAAATATGTTCAAACACTGGAATTACATTTGAACGTAAATATACAAGCATAATATTTTTGGTTACGTTTATTGAAGTCACACATTTTATGATACACTTATTGTTTAAATGGTAGACTTATAAAATCTTAAACATATGTAGAATTATATTATTACATGACTCTCTGAAATACTTATATGTAAAAACAAATTAAGTGTTTAATGCCAAAGTATTTGCTCATTTGGTATCCTTTTAATAAAAAGGGAATTACAGTCTAATTTTAAACACGTACATGTAGAGATTTCTTTAGTGTTCCTGGACAACTCAGCGACTTTTTTCATCTCACACAATAAAATAATTTACGCTCAAATCAGTATTTCATTTATATTTATTAAATATTTGTTAACTAGGTCTTTCACGTTAAAGTTCTCATCACTCTATATTTATTTAGCGAGCTGGATGAATGTTAGATCTTCAATTTAAATAAATGTAAGTGACTCAGCTGTATTATTTATGCGACTGATGATCAAGGTAATTGTCAATAAGATTAATCCACCTTTTGTAAATTAAATGTGTAACTAGCATTTTAGCAACCCCAACAAAGCAGGTGACATCTTACAGTGACCATCACGCCTGTTTTTAAATACATTTGGATTTCTTTAATTGACAATAGATTATTCGAACAGATCTTATCTTTATACTTAGTTGCCGCAAGGTTTATAAAAATGTCATCGCCAGGCGTCTTTATAGCTCTTTTCTGTTAGTATAGGAAGCACCAGATACTGTACCTGTCAGGGCATTTATCAGCTGTGCATTTGCATTGACAAACAACAGAGTTATCATGTGCACCGCTGCTCCATTGAACAATTTAGAGTAAATTGGTTACGTCTTGAAAGACCAAAGTCGTCGCACAGGAATCTGTCAGATATGTCAACCCCTAGGGTTACATAAAATGAAAAACAACACCTTTTTGCCTGTGTGGACTTTAATCAGGACTGGTTTTCTGTTGAGCTGTTGTCAGTGTTTTTATTTTTATTTTATTTTTTATTTAAATCCAGAATTAAGCAGGACTGTTCTCAGGTCGGAGTAAAGTCAAAGCTTTGAACACATCTTTATTAAGATTTAAGTTTCAGTTTCAGCTTTGTCTACACCTAAAATATTTATGTGTGAGGATGTTTTGAAAGCAGCATATGTTGTGCTTTATATGTGGACTTTATTGCTTCTATACCTTAGCTTAAGAGCACTCTTGTGCTCTAGTATGTTATTGTATAGTCAGGAAAGGGTTGTCAGTCTGGCCTGCAGTCTGGCCTGATTGAGGGGGGGGGGGGGTGAAAAAATATCCTTAAAACATTCACGTCTATGTATTGTATAAATATAATATATTCATACTGATTAAAAAGAAAGTTCATTTAAAAATGAAAGTCATTTATTCACTCTCATTGTGTTACAAACCTCTTTGACATTCTTTCTTCTGTGAAACGCAAACTTCAAAGTTGAAGGATGTTGGTAACCAAACCATTTTAAAGACCATTGACTGTATGGACAAAAACGCATTTCTCAAAATATCTTATTGTGTTCAACAGAAGAAGGAAAATCAGACAGGTTTGATACAACATGAAGGCGAGTGAATGATAGCAGAATGTTTTTCTGGTGAACTCTCATTTTAAAACTTGTACAGCTCTTGGTTATCAGCTGAAACTGAAACCATATTAATACAGACAGGTACATGGGAGACTATTAGAGGTGAAAAGAGAATTTCACCTTTCAGTATTCTCTGATTGATTTTTAGAGGTAAATTAATACTAGTTTATCGTCGCAGGTAAATGTTCAGTTTTAAAAATAACAAACTAAAGCTATCCAGCCAATTGCAGTGAGTGAGTTGCACTTTTTCTCGCCAAAATGATATGATCAATATTTGACTAATATTTCCTAATTAACAATTGTGTATTTACACTCACCTAAAGGATTATTAGGAAACACCTGTTCAATTTCTCATTAATGCCATTATCTAATCATCAAGCAATTTTGAGCGTGGCATGGTTATTGGTGCCAGATGGGCCGGTCTGAGTATTTCACAATCTGCTCAGTTACTGGGATCTGCACGCACAACCATTTCTAGGGTTTACAAAGAACGGTGTGAAAAGGGAAAAACATCCAGTATGTGACAGTCCTGTGGGCGAAAATGCCTTGTTGATGCTAGAGGTCAGAGGAGAATGGGCCGACTGATTCAAGCTGATAGAAGAGAAACTTTGACTGTAATAATCACTCGTTACAACCGAGGTATGCAGCAAAGCATTTGTTAAGCCACAACACCCACAACCTTGAGGCGGATGGGATTCAACAGCAGAAGACCCCACCGGGTACCACTCATCTCCACTACAAATAGGAAAAAGAGGCTACAATTTGCACGAGCTCACCAAAATTGGACAGTGTAAGACTGGAAAAATGTTTCCTAGTCTGATGAGTCTCCATTTCTGTTGAGACATTCAGATGGTAGAGTCACAATTTGGCGTAAACAGAATGAGAACATGGATCCATCATGCCTTGTTACCACTGTGCAGGCTGGTGGTGGTGTAATGGTGTGGGGGATGTTTTCTTGGCACACTTTAGGCCCCGTAGTGCTAATTGGGGATCGTTTAAATGCCACGACCTACCTGAGCATTGTTTCTGACCATGTCCATCCCTTTATGACCACCATGTCCCCATCCTCTGATGGCTACTTCCAGCAGGATAATGCACCATGTCACAAAGCTTGAATAATTTCAAATTGGTTTCTTGAACATGACAATGAGTTCACTGTACTAAAATGGCCCCCACAGTCACCAGATCTCAACCCAATGAGCATCTTTGGGATGTGGTGGAACGGGAGCTTCGTGCCCTGGATGTGCATCCCACAAATCTCCATCAACTGCAAGATGCTATCCTATCAATATGGGCCAACATTTCTAAAGAATGCTTTCAGCACCTTGTTGAATCAATGCCACGTAGAATTAATGCAGTTCTGAAGGCGAAAGGGGGTCAAACACAGTCTAAGTATGGTGTTCCTAATAATCCTTAAGGTGAGTGTATATGAAATCGAAATGCCTCTGGTCAGTGAAAATTCACTTCATTTTACGTTTAGTTGTACTTGAGTATTGGTTATTAAAGAACCCCCAAAACGATTCTGAACTTTAGAAAGTCCAGAATAGCTAATTGATCATGACCATGCAACAAATAAAAAATGTAAATTTTAATTGTGTGTCAGATAGATGTTGCCTTCATGCACAAATCTGACCAGCACGCTTAACTCCTGTTCTTGCAAAAGTGCCCTGAGATAAAAAAAAAAAAAAAAAGCCTGAACGATGACATGTCTGACCACATAACTTAGGCCTGTCTCAATAATCAATATATCGACTTATCGCGCAATATATGTACATGACCTCAAAAACTTTTGGTTGACGCAGTATGTTGTAGATTATATTTACTTCAAAATTTGTCACTGTTTTGTACATTCCACTTTCCCCTGTGTCTTTTGCAGCTTCTTGTACATAGCATTGTGTAATTGGTGCTAGTTAAAAAAAAAAAATGCTTCTACAACAAAAGTTTCATCTGCAGATATCATCTTGTTTAGGGATCTGTGCCTTTGTGCAAACGGACATCTGACTGCTAAGCAGTGATTGTGTTTTTCAGCAAAAGGGATCTGTGCACCCTTAATTTACAGAGAAAAGAAGGTCAGGGAAAAATCTGTAGGACAAATCTCCATACCATTTGTTTGTGAATTTTTCTTTTTTCTACTTGTTACTTTGCACTCTTTGTTAGAAAATGTTTATTTACTATATATTCAAGTTTAAGATATCTAATATTTTGATACTTCATTTCCATGATCTAAATATGAAAAATAAAAAAAAAGTTTGTTGTCATTTGGAAGTTTGTAGGCCTTCTTGTATTATTATGCTATTACATTATAATGATATATTCAGTGGCATACGTTGTTAACTGACTTAGACATACCTGTTATTTAGATTCTATTATATTTAAAACTGAATATTTAGTCAATTCATGCACAAACACTAACATTTGGGGTTGGTAAGATCTTTTCACAAGAAGTCTCTCATGCTCACCAAATCTACATTTATTTAGTAAAAAATACAGTAAAAACAGTATTATTGTGAAAAATTACAATTTAAAATAACTTATTCTATAGTAAGTATTTATGTGATGGCAAAGCTGAATTTTCGACATCATTATATATTTTTCTTTTCAGGATTCTTTGAGCAGAAATAATTTAAAATAAATTTGACAATAAATAACTTTTTGCAACATTGTGAATGTCTTTACTGTCACTTTTGATCAGTATGATGTATCCCTGCTGAATAAGTTTTTTTATTTTTTTTTTTTTTTTATTACTGCTATGAAAAATATTACTGACCCCAAACCTTTGACCGGTGGTGTGTTTTTATATAAAGCTGATGGATTTCAGATGGAAAAGATAAGTTTAGTTTTGTTAATTAGTTTCAGTGCCAGTTTTTGAAGAGGGTGTATAACATTAATATATTAACAGTCCTCATTGTCATCAGTGACTGAAGAGTGATTACCAAACCTTGCGCTTGCATGATTGCTGTAGGATGATCAGTGAAAGGTGACTATGGAGAGTTGTGTGTAGAGGATCTTGCAGCTCTTCATCAGATGGGGAAAAGCGAGCGGGGAGGAGACACAGACACACCAGGCGTGGAGTTAAACCTGCGAGTGTGTTCGTGTGCTGGGCTTCTAAGAGCTTCTCTACTTAGATCGTTTATCAATGACAATGAAAGGGATGGTCAAATTATCCGCTCGCAGTCTCTCTCTCTTTCTCTCACTGTCTTGCTGTCTCTTACTCTCACCTTATCGCCATCTCTCTGTCTCTCTCGCTTTGTCACAGTCTCTTTTTCTCTCCCTCTTTTCTCCCTCCTTTCTTTCTTATCCATCGCTTCCATCCCCATCTCCATTCTCTCTATTTCAGCACATTCTGTCTGTCCTCTACTTCCTCTCAGACCTGAGACACATCATTAGAAGACACTAGAATATCCGTGGTTTTCATGTCAAGCCAACCCGGCTCTGATGGAGTGAGCGTATCCTGTCTGCATCTCTGATATGCTGTCTTAAGCATGTTGTTGTCTAACGTTGGGATTGATATCCGGAGGAGCTCTAAGGCTCAGATTTTGTTTTCGCTGTTATGCTGGAAAGCTCATTTTTAATTTTTAAAGGACACATTCTCCTCATGTTCTTTGAAATGGATGTTTCCTTCTGTGGGAATCCCTCAAAGCTTTAGTTAAAAATATAGCATGTAACCTTTAAGGCTACTCCTGAAAATAGGTCCTTAGTCCCTATAAATCTTTGCTTGTATGACACGTTTGCATTTGTATACTTCGAATGTGTGTGAAATTTGTCTGCCTTTTCTTGTTGAGGTTGTGCTGTCTGGTCTAGAAGTGACTTACTGACAATTTAAATATACCTTGCCAACTTAGATGACTCAGCTTTACGTCAACATCTGCATGTTATGAATATTTTAATTTCTTGGTAAATCATACAAAAAAGTCAGGTCTATGTATGTATGAATCAGATGGACATATTTGTTTGGTTGTTTTGCCGTTTCTTAATTGTTTGTATGATGGCATGTCAAAAACGTAACCATTTTTTATATGATCAGTTCAATCAAATTAATGAATTAAACTTGCAGCCCTATTTCTAATGTAATGCAGTGTTTAAATGTCTATGTGATCTGTGTATATTATAGTACATATACAACCATTTTTCTTTTTATACGTTTTATTTTTCATACAAGAATGCATTGTTAATTAAAAGTGACAGAAAATACTTAAGTGACAGTAAAAAATTCCAAATAAATGCCATTCTTTAGAGTTTTCTGTGCATCAAAAAATCCTGAAAACTATTAACATTTCCACAGAGATATTAAACAGCTCAATTGTTTTAACATTGATAATAAATGTTTCTTGAGCAGCAAATAAACATATCAGAATGTTTTCTGAAGGATGTGAAACTGAAAACTTGAGTAATGAGTGCTAACAATTCAGCTTTACCAACACAATAATACATTACATAAAAAAATCTGTTAAAATTGTTAAATTGTAATAATAATTTGCAATATTACCCTTAATATTTATTTATTTATTATTATTTAAATTTTTTTTTTATTTATTTTTTTTTTTATCAAGCATATGTGGCCTTGGTGAGAATATTGATAATTTAATATTTCGTCCATTGACATAACAAAAAAAAAAAAAAAAATGTTTTACATATACCTGACAGCAGTGACTGATATGTATGATGAGTCATATTTGTTTTGCCTTTTTGACCTTTCCTTTTGTATTTTTACCTTTCTTTTTAATTGTTTTGTTTGAAAAGGAACACAATTCAGTTGGACTCACAAAAGAAAAGGCGTTGTTTTAGAGATTAAAAAGTAATGTTATGTAATGTTATAATTATGTAAATTATTCATTGAACATTACTGAATTGTTTAGTCATTAGGCGCAGCTATGACATTACAAGACAGATGCTGTCAAATTTAGTTTGATAAATAATGTAATGACAAAATAATGAATAATAAAATAATAAAATAATGACAAATGTCTTTGAAACAAAAAAACATGTTGAATTGCAATAACTGAAAAAAATAAACAATGCATTGCATTAACAGTCCTTGCATTTTTATGCCTTGAATTTTCAGGGCTTGCATTTTTAGGGCCAGAAATTTAACAGTTGTTTATTTAAGCTGTCAATATTTAAATAAAAAAAATTCACAAATATTTTCGTAATTAAAATTTCAATTATTCATATTCATTTTCCAGAGTTCACTTCCAAATATTCAATCTGTTTAAAAAATATGATGTATAATATTTAGACAGACAATTTTCAGTCCATTTCATTTCACTTTACAAGTTACTGCACGAAATTCGGCAGAAAATTCAGCATATGACACCCGGGAACTGCAGGAATAGCAATAGAGTACCGATGCATGATCTGCATCTGCTGTTAGTCGCTCACCAGCAGGTGGCGCAAGCGGGTGTTGATGGAGACCAAAGCAACAGATAGAGCAAGTAATTAATTCACAAAAACTGATCTGCAGAAATGGAGCAAGAAGTAAGTAGAATCTATGATTTATCAAGATCAGTATGTATATACGGAAAAGCTATTTGAGACTCAAAAGCTGTGTTTACGTTAAATTCAGCATCTTCGCTATTACTCGTTTCGACGTGAAGCCACATGTAAGCAGCTCCATAGGAGATTATAATACTATTTTACCCAACGCTGATATAAAGAACTAACATTACGTCTAAGACGTGTTGTTTTTGGTTGCTTTGTTTCCTTAACTTTATATCATGGCTTGGCTGACTCGGAGTTGTAATACTGAGGTTTCCCTCTCCCAACGACGCTTAACGCGCCTCAATGAGCTAAAAGAGTGACATGAACAAGACCTCAGATCTCAGTATGTTTATCAGCTTTTCTGCAAATACATACTGGTTCTGATGATCATAATTCCTTACATTATGCTACAGAAGTCCTAACTAAGAGTCCATCGATTAATATTTTTCTTTGTTTTCTTGTGATCACGACTTAATTTTCTCATTATCTCACCATAATTAAAGTTGTTTTCTTGTTATAATGAATATTTTCTCATTATCTTGACATAATGAAAGTTTTTTTTTTGTGATCACGACTTCATTTTCTAGTTGTCTCAACATAACTAAAGTTTACAATGTTTGATTTGTTTGATCTACTGTTGCTATAGTAATGAACGCAACAACGCTCCTCTAATGGACAGATAAACCGTGAGCTCTTACTATGTGTTATGGATATTTCTGCACATTTTGCTTCACTTAGTATTAACGTCTACAGTACATAAAGGCTAATCAGTCACTGTTGATATTTCTTACAGAGACAGCTTAACATAAACCCTAAACATTTTGTTTGTGTAATTAATGTTTTAGTGGTCAAAGCAACACTGCAAACACAGGCAGAGCACCTTCAAAAGGATGCAGAGAACTAATATCAAATCTTTTAGAGCTGCTTGAATTCAACTCGCTTTATTTTCCTTTTATTTGAAATAATTATACACATTTAGTATTTTTTTTTTAGTACTGATGACTCATGTAGGATATGCTGTGACTGATATCATGTATGTTAAAAGCTTGTGATGCTGATTGAATACGGACATCTGATTGATATGTAGTGATTAGGTTGTTCAGTAATACAGTGCACCCTTAATTTACAGAGAAAAGAAGGTCTTTTTTTCTACTTGTTACTTTGCATTTTTTGTTAGAAAATGTTTATTTACTATTTATTCAAGTTGTTTAAGGTGTTTCATATTTTGACTTAATTTCCATGATCTAAATATTCTTAAGAATTAAAAATGTGTTGTCATTTGAAAGTGTTTTGGCCTTCTTGCATTATTATGCTGTTATATTATATATTCAGTGGCATAAAATGGTCTTTAAAATGACAATGATATTGTTTATCTTAATCATTTTTTTATGAGGCAGAATATCACATTGTTATCGTGACAGGCCTGATGCTGACGATTCAGTGACATCTTTTCAGGCAGTGATGTTTTTGGAGTGTCCCTGTGTCTCTGTGTGAATGAGCTTCAGTGAAACGACGAACATAGTGCTCCTCCTTTCCCCTCACTTAACAGGGCTCGACAATAAGGATGGCCCGGGGCCAGCTTGAAAGATGCTCGGGACAGTTGACGGATTTGTCACTTTCATTTGTAGCAAAGCCCGCATTAAGCCTTGCTAAAAAGCAGAGACTAAGAGTGAATTTCTTTCTTTCTTTCTTTTTTTTTTTTGTGCAGATATTTTTTTTCTCTGCTTTCATCTATTTTGGGTAGACTGTTTTTCACAAACTCTGCTGTCAATTCAGAGCACTTTCTGAAAGTATAAATTTTGAAAGCCAAATGACACCTTCTACACGGCTCTCTATCGCACGCTTGTTTTTAATCGTTCGGTCTTGCAGATATTTCACAACTTTATAACTGCCATTCTTAATCTGCAATCTCACTTTCTTCTTCTCCTCGTTCTCCCACCCAATTACTCTCTTCCTCACTGGCTCTCCCACACACTTCGTTCGGTGGAGGATCCCCTCCCCAGACAACCTTTTGAAAGGCTGGCTGGTACTCTGTATATTTCCAGTCTGGATCTAAATGAAGTTCTGGTGTAAAAAATGTACCCCTCAGAAAGTACCTGCTCGCTAGGTAGTATCTTTTAGTAGTATTAGTATTAGTCCGGAACTTTCGGGGGTGGGATTTGGTCACTGAGCATGCTGATTGGTTGATTTCACGCTTCATTATATTTCAGCCACCATATTCGCATAATTTGTTAAAAAAAAAAAAAAAAATAGTTATTTTGTCAGGAAATGTAATTTTAAGAGTATTTCAGGTGAGAATGTAGTTGTTTTAAACTCAAATCTGTGGTTTATTCATAAAGACCATGGCTATTTGAAATTGTGCTTCCTGATTTCGGAGACGTGAGCTCCAGGCAATCACCGGGCACTCGGTGCTCATGTATCCCAATGAGAGCAGCCTCACCTCGGCTAGTCCTTCTGACAATTGCCCCCAGCTGTGATGTCTCTGTAGTGGTTAAGCGAAATATGTAATTCATTTTGGGTAAATCTAACATGTAATCTTTGATCTTTATTCTGTTATTCAATTAATCTATTAATATGTTAAAAGGAAAGTTAAAAGAGAATTAAAAAATACTGTTTGATATAATATTTTGTTTCACTGTAATGTATGCATGTTCCCTGAACTACATTCTGGGGCTATTAATATGTTTAAATGAAACTGAAAAGAGGCAGTGGTGTTTCATATCATATTTTTGTCTTTTTTTGACAGCTGAAGCTGATGTCGATATCTTGTAAAGCAGGGAGTCTGATATGTGTATATATTTATATTATTATTTTTTTTATTCATATTAAGAAATCTGTTTTCACATTAAGAAATTTGAAATCATTTGACAATGTATTAAAAAATAAATGTGTAAAACCAACAGGGCACTCATTATTCTGTGAAGTCTGTGTGCATTGGGAATCATATTTTTCAAATAAAGCCAAAGTAACACTTATTTACACAGCACACAGTGAAAATGACATGAATATGACAGTGGGTGAATGCATAAAGTGCAGCATAATTTAAAATAATGTTTAAAGTTTAAAGCATTCAATTAACACGGACTGATCATCACACAGAGATCACGTAATCATGCTGGATAAAAATGCACACTTCAAGATCTCACAGCTGGATT
The DNA here is from genome assembly GCF_023724105.1 of Carassius gibelio. NCBI lineage: Eukaryota > Metazoa > Chordata > Actinopteri > Cypriniformes > Cyprinidae > Carassius > Carassius gibelio. Next base: position 13,319,417 of record NC_068381.1, read on the forward strand.
CGACTAAGTTTGCATGGTTTGTGAAATTAAATGCGTATTTGCTTAATGCTGATGACAAAAGAGAAAGTATTATAATGTTTGCCATTCTATTATTAATAATATAGAAGCAATTGTTATAATACTTTCTGTATACATTAATTCCTTTATTTAACCATTCTATCTGATTATTAGATAGACTTATATTCGTATTAGACAGAACTGTTAACAACGACAGCGAACAAGAGAGACAGAGTGAGCACTCTGTGCGCTCAGGTGCTGCCTTTCTTAGCGCCGTCAAAATAAATGTCCCACCTCGAACACATCGGCCGAGCAGAAAAACTTATTGGGTGATATTTGAAAAATGCCAAATATCGGCCAATATATCGGCCTTGGAGATATATCGGTCGACCAGTAATTGTAAATTTGAGGTAAATTGCAGTAGCCAAGGTGAGCTGACTGATGTTATATTTGCAGAATTACCGAAATTTCGTTGTTCCGGCCGCGGGAGTTCACACTTTCGCAGTCCAAACTACCAATGATGCAGGTCCAAAATTTGCGCAAGTTACTTTGTATTGAGAAATGTGCAAAGACTTACGTCCAGACTATTTGCCTAATCTTCTTGGTACTTTAGACCGTGATGCAAATGCTGACAGCAACAGGTCTGGGGGGAAAACAGTTTCTGGGACAAATTGTTCCAGGTAATTTCGGTGGAAAAGCGGCTTTTGTTTCCTTTCTTATGAAAACGGTAGCGCTGCTGCAGGTGAACCCTGCACCACATGAACTCACCCAGGCACCTTTCCCGGAACATCCCCGTCATGGTCTGGGTCACCTCACCTGAACCGGGCTGTTGATAAAGTGTAGCGGATAGAGACTGTTCATCAAGTCTGTGCACTGTTTACACAAGTGTGCTTAGGTATTGTGTGTGTGTATGGTCTGATGGCAGATTAGGAAGTTTCAATTCAGGCTCCATTCACTGGTTAGGGCAGATTCTACATGCAATTTACACTCGATTACACTGTGTGCCTTAATCAGGAGTGACATGATTCTAGCAAGAAGTAATCTGTTCACAATGAAAGAGAATGCTGCACAAGAACATGCAACCAAAACTAATTTGCTCTATAATATACACTATAGAAATGTGCAGTGTGATTTTGATGTTTTATTTAATTCATGTTTAAACCAGTTGTTAATTCTACAATTACCATTCAAATTTTTCTATGTTGTTGAATGAAGTTTCTTATGCTCGCCAAGGCTGCATTTATTAGATCAAAAATACAGTAAAACAGCAATATTGTGTAATATTATTACAATTTGAAATATATATTTTCTATTTTGATATATTTTAAAATGTAAGTTATTCCTGTAATGACAAAACAGATTTGATTGTCACGATCCTTCAGAAATCATTCAAGTCTTTGCTGAAAATAAATTTAGAATGAACATCTTTTGTAACAGTGTAAATATCTTTACTGTCACTTTTGATCCGTTAAATACATCCAATACAATAATAGTGTTCATTATTTTCTAGAAAAAGAAAAAAAATCTTATTGACCCCAAATCTTTTAGTGGTGGGGAAACAAACAATGCATTTAATACACGAAACAAGAAATTTCTACATTTTCATGACGCATTTACATATAGCTTTTCTTCGTCCATTTGTGTGTTAAACATTTAAACTCATTAACTAAACTACATTTAAAAATAAGTAAATAAATAAACCGTATTAGATGTTTATCTATTTGTAGGTTTGTGTTTTATTTTCATCTTTATATTTAAATGAATACATTATTTTTGAATGAATCAGTAGATATTTGAGTTCTTCAGTTATATTGAATTTTTTTTTTTTTTTTGGATTATTACGTGTAAAGACTTTATCAGCATTGTAGAGAGATGAGAGAAAAGCCATATTTGTTCATTCATTGTATTGTAAGCTTTTTTCCTTATGAGCTAATGAATAATATTGACTTCTACATTCGTGCAAAGCTGAAAGTAGCTACATCAAACTGCATTGTTACAATGGCCTCATGCTGTGTTAGAAGAGCACAAGACATTTTGACTTGCTAATGAGTGTCTGTGTGTGTTTTCGCAGACATGCCCATCTTTGGCCAGTGTCCTGCACAGGATGACTTCTACCTGGTCATGTGCAGCCACTGCAGTCAGGTAGTCAAACCCCAGGCCTTCCAAGCACACTACGGTAAGCTGATTCACTCTGTTTCTCTAACTCTGCTCTCTCTGCCGTCTTCAATGGAGGTGTTTTAGTAAACTCCTAAGACAGAAATCCCTCCTGCACCCACCTCTGCTCTCCCTCAACTATCCTAACATGAAGAGGGAAGAACACAAGCCTTTGATACCCACCGCCAGAGTTCTGTTTACTATCCTCAAGTTAATATTTGATGTGCTCTTTTTAGTTGGCACGTCTGTGCTGTTTTATCCAATCTAGATCATGTAAAACCTCCCGTAAGCCAGCAGACGTTTTCGGGAATAAAAAATAAAATCACTCCAACTTTAACAAAACTCTGATCTGTATTTTGAGGTAAATAACTTACTTGAGGATTTATTTATTTTTAACTTGTCAGCCGTGGTTTAATACTATAGCATTTGTTTTAGCATATGAATGTGACACATGATTCTGCTAAAATGCTGAAATTTGAGCATTTTTACAAATTTCAAGAAAGCGCTGTTAATCGTATGGATGTATTGTGGGAGAGAACTCTTAATGGAGCTGGGATTTTTTGATGTAGAAAATGCTTGGCCCAGTCAAGGCCTTGCTTTGTTCCCGCTCTGAACATGATAGTTAAGCTTGAACGAAGTCTCCATTACCAGATGATGAATCAATTCGTTTTTTAAGATACTGTAGTGAAAGTAGCTGTTCACGTGGACTCATTATTTCAGAATTAACCACAAGGGGCAGCCTGAATGTCTTTAAATCTCAGTGGTAAATTATTTGGTGCTTTTTTCATGCTGTAAAGTAGGGCAACAGAAAGAATGAACGAATAAATAAATGAATACAAAAAAATCCACACCTTTCTAATGTGAAGTGCATATGGTAGTTTTTTATATTTTTATTACTGTCACAGTTCAAAACATGATTCATTTTTTTTGATGAATAATACTTAAATGTAAGAATTCTTTAAAAAAGTAGTAAAATTTTTCTTTGTAGCATATATGCAGAATTTCTTTTCAACTTTTTTTTGCCGTTTAACATCTTCCTAATATGTGGATATTTTAGTTACTCTCTCAGAGCAACATGTTTGGTGTACATGAACATTCATGAACCATTAATGACACTGTGCACCGGTTGTCAGGCTATCTGGACCCAAAATTAAACCGTTATTTGAAAGAAAGATTTCCTGTGGCCATAATTGAATCCAAAAACATGTCACAGGACTGAGAATTTGTGCAGATTGTGAAAGTTGCAAAAGAGGCTAAACATGTTGACATTAGTGCACTTGACGCTTTGTTCAGCTTCCAGAAGATCAGTTTTTCAGGACGGCATTGATGGTTTAATATTCTACAGTATGATCTATTTATTGCACTGCGACTGAGCCAGTTCTGCCGTTTAATATTTTTACTTTTATTTATTTTATTTTTTGTGTGTGTGTGTGGTCAATTTACACAATCACACAAATGTTATGAACACTGGGACTCTTTTATTCTAGAAAGATTAATGAGCAGTTTTACTACACAGACCATGAAACTTTTACATACTCAAGTGCTTGACTAATAGCGTAGGGAAGAATCAAGTTCTGGCAAGTGCTTATCCAGCATGAGAATTAATAAATCATAATGAGCTGAAACAAGCTGTGGTGCTAAGGAATATGTATTGCAAACAACACATGAATCTGCAGTCAGAAAGTTAAGTATATTTTAGAAGCGATTTCTAAGATGATTGGTAAACATTTTAAGTCATATTTTGTGTGTGTTTAAATCTTGCCATCATTTCAGTTTGCTGGTTTAGATCTGCATGTTGAACATTTGCATGTTAAACACTTTGCAGGAGACTTTTGCACAGTTGTTATGAGTATTTTATTACCTTCTTAAATAAGAAACAAATTTGTATCCTCTTTAGTGATCATCAGTTTAAAATGGTCTCAAAACATCCCCTTGTGCTTTTATTGACCAACTGACTGTATATCACCTTTCACTTTTCTAAATTATGCTTCTGTGGTTATTTCTGGATTATGCAGTCACACTGAACCGCAGGATGCACAGATATTCTTGTATATAGAAAGATTGCACTCCCTGTGATCTGCTTGACATACTTTTCCCACTTTATTGGTAGTATTTCAAGTTTATTGATGATAGCGACATTTAAATTTGCAGTTATAAAGAGCTCATTTAAAAAGTGGGAATATTTGCGTTACAGTATTTCTTTGTCATCATAAATGAGCAGCAGCATCATCATCACAATGTGAACTCTTATACACGATATTAGAGTGCTTAGATTAGATTGTGGCATCTGCCATTTTTCAAATGCATTTTAGAAATATATTTTTTAGTTCTGCAAAATGACATCACTGATATTAGATCTTGACAAACTATTCTAGAGACACAAAAAGTTTTGAAGAGATGCTGGCTTCTTGATTTGTTCTCCATTTAAAAAAAAAGCTCAAAATGGTACATTGCTACACTGTGATTTTGTCCACGCCGATCATCCTTCTTTTGGACAAGGCTCTTGTTTTTTACATCTGTAGTTCCTTGTAGTCATTTGTCAGGTTGCAGTATTTGGTGTTCAGCTTCCTTAGAATAATCTCAGATTGCGTGGAATGATATTGTAGATTGTTTTGTTGTAATTGGGGCTTTGTTGATTGGGTCTTTGGTTACTCAAATTACTGTTGGCTCACTTTCTCAGAGCAGCGCCAACAACCCAGCAAATAGCTGCAAGCGTCTGTGAGAAATAAATAAGTCAAGGATTTCTTCCTGGTGTCCTTCATTTTTTATTTTATAAGTGTGTCGTGTCATGTGTGCTTTTGATGTAGTTTTATCAGCACAGATAAACACAGGCGAGACATCAGGCTTGTATGTGTGTGGGTGTGTGTGTTTGCCCCCGGTTTGCTGGAGGGCTTAGTGACGAATGCTAGGCTGAAGTAGCAGGACTGTGTGTGTGTGTGTGTGTGGTGTTGACAGGCAAGTACAGAGAGACCAGAGTGTTTGTTAGTGCAGCACAGCGGTTCACTCATTTGACTAAATGCTCTTGCACATTTGTGTCTGGTATTTACTATTGAGAGAAAGCAAATGTGTGTATTTAGAAGCGGAGAGTGTCTGAATGTGTTTGTCTAAGTAGTAATCATCTTAGCTTAAATGCAAGTTTGGTCAGCTTCCCATTAAAATAGATGTCTTGGACAAAATGGTAAGCCAGATGAAGATTTTTGTAGTCAAAAATCCTCAAAAGTTAAGCGTTTATTTACTTTTGCCATCAACATTTTGAGCATTCAAAGAGTAAAACCTTGCAAATGTCTTTGCCCCTCAGAGAGAAGACACAGCTCCAGCAACAAGCCCCCATCCAGCTTTGCAGCGTTCGCAAACTCTCGAAACAAGAGCAGCAAATCAGCCAAAGAGAAGCCGCCTCACTGGAAGCCTCCCTTCCCCTATAGGGTGCCGCAAGAAGAGAGGTGTGTATGTGTGTTTGATGGAGTGTAAGAGAATTTAATGCATAAATGTGTTAAGATAAGCAGCCCATTCTTGACTAACACAAAAGATGTAATCTGAAACACACCCACATTGGGACAGTATAAGACTCTTAATTTCTCTGCCTCCCAGTCCCATCCCTGCAGCTAAAGGAGAGAAGGACCTTCTGAAGGTGGAACCCTCACCCAAACTTCCCCATGTGCCCGCCTCTTCTTCCACTTCCTCCTCTCCCTTAAATACTGTGAGCCCCTTTACCTTGAAGTCAGGCCATAACTTCCCCTCCATACCAAAGGTTCCACAGCTGGCCTCAGGTCAAACCCTTAATGGAAAGGGCCACCTCTCATCCCAAGACAAGAAACAAGACAGTAGCAGAAGACTGTACAAGAGACCAGGTGAATGCTAATACTCACTGCTGCTACTCTATATTTATGTCACAGAAAAAAATAAAAATAATAAAAGAATTATCTAACTTTTTTTTTTTACTGTGTGTTTGTTCTGTTCTGCTATTTTCCTTAAATCAGAGCGAGAGTTTAATCCAGATATCCACTGTGGGGTTATGGATATGACAGCAAGTAAGCCATGCACGAGATCCTTAACATGCAAGGTATGCCATCTTCTACACTTTGAAATATGTTTTTAGTTGGAATTAGGAATGCACTTTGGACATTATGGTCCTCACAAATAGGGAGTTAATATGTTATTAACAATAATCAGTATTGAAGAAATTTTTAACACTTTACAATAAGGTTCATTAGTTAACTACTTCAGTTAACATCAACTTAGAATGAACAATACTTCTAAAGCATTTATTGATCTTAGTTGTTGTTGATTCCAACATTTATCAATACATTATAAAACTCAAAAATTGTGCTTGTTAACATTAGTTAAGGCACTGTGAATTAACATGAACTAACAGTGAACAACTGTATTTACATTAACATTAACAAAAAATACCCAACACTGTAATAGTGCCACTATTTTTTCATTTTTAAATTTTCAACAATATAGCATTCATACAAATATATACACACACACACACATACAAAACGCGTGTGCGTGTGTGTATCAGAGTTTTTTTTATTTTTGTTATTTTATAATATAGCAATATAGCATCAATAACATAGCAAAAATAATGAGCTCAAATATTATATTGTATTTTGTCTTTTTTTCTTGCTGCAGAATATCGGCATAATATAATATGCCAATATAGCATTAATAATTTAGCAAAAAAAATATATTAAAAGATATTACGTTCTAATTAATTATTTTGAATATAGTAATATTGCAATATAGAATTAATAATACAGCAAAATATTCGGTTGACATTGCATTTTATTTTTGTATTTGGTTCTAATATAATAATATACCAATATAACTTTAATGTTATGCCGAAAAAAGTTCAAATATTATCCCAGTTTTATATAATTTCTGAATATCATCTTAAACAGAATGGTCCTGACCTATATCAATATGGTCACCATCAGTGTATTCTATATAGGATGTCCATAATGTTCAGATTTCTTTGAATATGTGAACCAATCATTTAATTGTTTGACTGAACTGTTAAATATCCCCTCCATTCGACCACAGACACATTCCATTAGTCAGAGGAGGGCGGTGCTCGGACGGCGGCAACTCTTTGACACGCTGCTTGCTGAGCACAAGAGCAAAGCACGCGACAAGGAGCTGCAGTTCAGGTTGGACCCCTCACACCCAGCACCCCCTCTCAGGGACCCTCACCCTCCCCCCTCCCGCCTCTCGCAAGACCTTCACCCAGTGTCCCATGGCAATGGCACTGCCGATGCCACCAAGCCTTTGCCCCTCAGCAAACCCAAACCTCATAATTCTGGGCTTCCACGGTGAGTTGCTTCCTCCTGCCGCACTACTTACTCTAAACCAGCTTCCTTTTGATTCATTCGCCAAATTTATTATAGATCTCCAGTTGTTGTTTTTTTGGTCTTTGTTCGGGTGGTTGAGGTTAAGGTGCTCTTCTGTATCTTCAGACTCAACAGCAGTAACTCTCACAGTGGAGGAAACCCAGCCATGGCACACGACCAGGCCCACCCCTCTCACTCGGCCCCTGTCGGTCCCGAGACCAGCCGCCTCTCCAGTGACGAAGGGGAGAACGAGGAGAGAGAGGAGGCCATGGAGAAACTGGACTGCCATTATTCAGGTTACCACCCACGACCAGCAGCTGTAAGTACAAGAAACCTTGTGATCTTAGTGTTAGGGAGTTTTTTGTTGTTGTTGTTTTTGTTTTTCAACAGAAGTAGTGAATTTTTCAATCTGAAGTGCCTGCTTAGAAAGTCACTGGCATTTATTTCCCATTTTTGAATCACTAAGCTGTTTTAAAAGGAGTTTAAATGAATATCCATGGCCTCATTTGAATCCAATTTTGTGTCGAGCCACCCTCTTTAAAGTGGGTTTCAGTTTGATTCTGCCTTGATCTGAATGCCTGAAGAGGATGTTCAGTACCATGTACCAATGTAAGATATTTTTTAACAAAATGAGATTTAGGATTAGTTATAAATGTACTCTTATTTTTCTCAGAAAGAATTCTGCACATTTCTTTGTGAAATCGAAATCTATCAAATAATAAAACTAACATGAACTATTTACAAATCCAAATAAATAATACAATCAATTGTATTTTAATCACGTCTGTGTTGTGTATCTTACCAGTACTGCTCTTTTGGAAGTCGGTTGTATGGTAGAGGTTGTTACGCGTTCGACCGGCGCTGGGATCAAGTACGTTGTACTCTCACCACCATGTTGGACAAACATGTCAACTCACAAATGTGGAAGTAAGTGTGTGTGACACCATTCCCACAATCAGCTGTTTTTCCATTAAACAGAATCCTAATTGTCATTTCTTGCATTTCATTTGTAGGAAAATCCCTCTGGCCTCAGAGAACTCTGCAACAACACTGACAGCCTCTCACCGGACAAGCACAAACTCCCATTCTTCCTCATCCTCCTCCATTTCTGCAGGGTTTCTCAGCCTGTCCTCACCACCACCTTATGACAGCAAGCCGGTCCTGTCGTATGGCACCACCCTGAACGCCCGCTCTTCTCCGCAAGCCTCCGCCACCGAGCAGCCTGCCTACAGTGGCGCTTCTAGACACGTGTCAGCCTCATCACCCCAGATGCCTTCAGCCCACTCGTCCTCGCTACCCTCGTTGGGCTCCAACCGACCCCTCAAATCCCGATCTGGTACAAAGTCCTTTAAGGCTCGGGAGCCATCCTCCAGCCTAAGTAACTCTATGGTCAAGGGCAGTACTAACAGCAGTGTTAGCGTCAGCGGTAGTGCAAGCAGTAGCCTCAGTTCGGGAAAGAAGCGGAAAAACAGTTCCCTGTTTACCACCCACAGCACTTACACCTCTGAATCCTCCTCCTCCTTATCTTTTAAAAAGAACTGTGCGATAAACTCCTCAAGTCTTGGCAGTGCCTACCACACCTCGCTCACCTCCACCCCTTCTTCATCTTCATCGTCAACAACGCTGTCGTCATCCCACAGTGGGGTGTACAGTGTGGGGGTAAACTGCACCCCAGGCAGGGCCAACTCTTTGAGCTTGAAGCAGGAGTCGACAGGACGTGGCCCTCCTTCAGGCAGCCCAGCCGAGTCCATTAAACGCATGAGCGTGGTGATGAACAGCAGCGACTCCACCCTCTCCCTCGGGCCATTTGTTCACCAGAGCAGCGATCACCACGCGGATGCACGTCTGGAAGCAAAAAGGAGGAAGGGCTCACCTGGCTCAAGTAGCCTCAACAGCACAGGTGCATAAACCTTGTGTTTGGTTTTATTTATTTGTTTTTATTCTGATTCCTGTGTCATTTTGGGTTGGGCGATGGCTACAAATTTGGCATCGGGCGATGTCTACAGTAAAACATTGTGATGGACGATGACATCAGCGGGGGCGAGCGCGGCGGGGGTCGGGGGGTGGATGTGGCGTTAGGAGTAGAGCCCGACCGATATGGATTTTTGGGGGCCGATGCCGATATTAACTCGAAAAGAGCCGATTTATAAGCCGATATTTTGATTTTGAAAATAAACTGGATATTAGACCCATTTCCTATAAGCTGCACTTACATAACATTCAATGGCAAAATATCTGCCTGTTCTATGTATGTGGGCTGTATAAACCATTTTCCAGAAGGGATTTATGTAAAAAAAAAGCCTTAGATTACGGTCTCAATCACTAAACAATTGCACATCAAAAGTATATATTTTTTAACGATCAAAAAACAGTCTGATTTTAAACATTTAACACTTTTACTTTCTTCCAGTTGAAGCTGATTTTAACAGTCTGTGTGTGTACTGTAAATAAATTATAATACTAAAGTTAAAGTATTTGCAGAAGTAGTCCCACACTTTTGCTGCTACATCATTCACCTTTTTCAGCCATCTGTAGGGCAGAAAGAGAGACATAGAAAGAATAAGCATGTGTATTAATAATATCACCATGTATCATTACTCATGTCATCATTAGAATTATAATAATAATAAACAGGGATCTCCTACATAGGCAAAAATGAGAAATATATTTTTTTTTTATTTGTCAAGCAATAGGTATTAACCTCCTTATATTTAACAATATTATTTCAACATTTTCCTGTTATGTCTGTAAAGCTGCTTTGAAACAATATGTAAGAAAAAAAAAGAAAAGAAAAAAGCGCTTGTTCAGCTCACATTTATTTACATGTCCCCTCTGATTTAATCATTTCTGACGCACCTACTGTAGTTACTGTAACTACACTATATTTGCTCTCACAGACACATTCACAACGGACCCGTATATCTTCTCCTCTTCTCTTTGTGCAGTCTGAATCAAAATGGTTAACGTTAGTGCCATGAACACACCGCTGTCAATTTTGAGAAGAACCACCTTCAAACAAGTTAATAGCAAGCATTTAAGGGGCCTGCTAAAAAGGAAGCTATATTAGCGTTAGAGTAACGTAACCAGCCTGAATTCACCAAATTGTTCCCTGGGCCTGAGGGTAGCCTCTTCTTCCTTGCTTCTCTCTTAATTCTCATCAGCAGGACTAGCGCTATCGCTCGCTTCTTACAACGGGACAGATACATGTTTGCTGCTGACCGAAAAGAGGAACAACAGACTATGAAAGAGCTCCCGCTAAAAGTTTTTAAAACTCCGCCTACGCCATAGCGCAGAGCAGGGCAAATCGCGTTGTATCTGAAGGGCAACGCTAAACCCAGCGGCCAAGCGCTGTGCATACCGCGTCCTGTGTGAAAGGCCCATTACGCGGTCATTATGTGGGAAACACACCGCAATAGAATAAGCACTAAACGCTAACTTTATAGTTCGACCTCTTATTAACGTTCGCGCTCTTCCACTGATAAACATGGTATTAGCTTTGTGGCTAATCTAATATAGCAATGCATTAGCGGCTGTAAGTGATGTTACAGAATATTTAGAAGTGATAATGATAGGACCGTTAACTAGAACTACCACACCGTTTTTATATACAGTGTATTAGGGGTGGGCGATATCTCGATATTTAAAATATATCGAGATATTTTTTAAACACGATATGGATTTTGACATATCGTATATATCGATATGTTGTTTATATTTAATTCTGATTCCGCCACTTTGCTTCTGTGCCTTCTCTGTGCTGTGCTCGCCCCCGATCGCTCGCCCCCGCCTCCTTGCTTTTGTCCCCACTCCCTTCGCGTGTATAGAACTAGTCTAAAAAACAAAGTCTAAAAACAAAAGGACAACTGGCTCCATTATATGGAGATACTTTGGTTTTAAGGCGTAGGACGAACAGAAGGCAGATGTCTAACGTAGGGCCCAATGATTTCCGCGATGCAGAAAACGCGGACGGAATCCAGTCATAAAAACGGTATTTACAGTTTAACGCGGAATGTCACGGAATTGGTTAAATTTTTAATGAATTATCAAAAGTAGGTCATGCACTTAAATCAAATCGCAATATAGACTAATATCTGCAAATATTAACCCGGAAAAGTCTATTTAAATATGAATCCTGCATGCTCTGCGTGTCTGTGTTAACGAATGGCGCAGAAGCGCGTCTTCATTCATTAAACACACGGAAGCGCGTGATGCTCGCGCTGATTTCAGCGTCTTTCCTCTCACTAATAAAGATGTGAACACATGAGGAACATCTCCAGAACTGCACCGAGAGTCACTTCATGAGCATCTGACCATTTGATTTGAGTAAAACTAGCTCATATCACATCATAGACTGTAGTATCAAATACACAGAACTGTAAAGGTAAACCCGTCAAAATACAAGTATTTGGCAGAAATATTTTACTATTGTTCAGCAGAATGTACACAATATTAAAATGAAATGAACATATTTTTTTAAGGAATAATCACACAACATTTCTTCCATGTTTTATTTTTAATAGTACATCCCCTTTGTTTACCAAAAAATAAAGTTTGCTTAATTTTAAATAATTAAAAGATAAATTAAATAAATGTTTTATGCCTTCATTTGACAACCAGAAAAATGTAAATACACATAATTTCTGAAGGGAAAAAATTTCACATAAGGCTATTTTAAGATTTTTTTTTAAACTAATTAAGTTGTTTTAATGCATTTAAATAATTAGACATGCTAAAACACAGAATTAGGTAACAATAAAGCATATGGTGAAGAAAAAAATAAGACGTTTCATAGGGCCCTAAACATGTAATATTTGCCATTTTTGTTTTTGCAGTGGTTTTAGGGGGGTTATTTTTCCTGTAAAGATATCGAGATATATATCGCATATCGAGATATAGCAAAATATATCGAGATATATTTTTTGCTCCATATCGCCCAGCCCTACAGTGTATGAACTAAATCTACAATCATTTCACATGACGAACGACAGACTCACCTGGGTGGCTTGGCTGATCGCTTTCTTCTTTGTGGATTTCTGGCGCTGTTGCAACTCTGGAGCTGCAGACCGCCCTCTGGTGGGCAAACTATGCAACACTCATAACATGAGTGAAGAATATGAGACTGTTTCTCATGTTTCATCGGCCGTTATAAACGCCGATGCCGATTTAAATGCAATTAGCTCATATCGGCCGATAATATCGGCCGGCCGATATATCGGTCGGGCTCTAGTTAGGAGGTGTGCCCAAAGCATGAATCCTTATAAGAGAAAACAACTAACGAATCCTAACACTGTATCTACACCGTGCGAGCGATGTGGTGCGACACGACAAAATACTGCAGAACCACTGATCTATAATATAGATTAATTTATCTATAGATCAGTCAATATAACTCATAATCAGTGATCAGATGTATAGCTGTAACGTCTGAAGCTGAGACAAATACACACACAGCAGTCCAAATGTCTTTCATGTAGAATATCTCACATAAATACAGTTTATGGATTAAGTGATGGTGAACAGGTGGGTGAAAACTGAAAGTGTGTCAGTATCGCATGCTTTTTGTTTTAAAGGGACAGCATTCCTACCTATCCGTGTCATTATAATGTTAACCAACCATTTTAAGTAAACCTAATGTATCTGAAAAAATATATTTTATAGTTTTTTTCAAAAATTTTAAATTATATATATTAAATATATTGTATATGAGCAACTATACTTTTTATAAGTTGCTACCTTTTCACTACTGTTAAAGGAAAAGTTCACCCAAAAATTATAATTGTCGTCATTTATTAAAGTTTTTCCAAATTCAATCAATCGTTGATTAAAGTTAATGATTTTTAATGAATTTGGTCTAAAGAGAGAAGAATTAAGGCCCGTTCACACCAATTACGATAACTATAAAGAAAACGATATTAGTGTCCACTTCAGCGAACGATATTGTCTGTGTATTCTAAGCGGACGCGCGTCTGCTGCTTTAAATTCTCGAGCTCATTACAGCAGGATTGATTCTGATTGGTTGGCAATGTTTTTATCGTTCATCAGAAGAAAAAAAATCGTTCTGAAAGTGATTCCAACGATAACGTTTCTCTGTGCCTTTATCGTTATAGTTGTGGTGTGGACTCCACTATTCTTTAATATTGAGAACGACTTATAGAACTATATCTTTATCGCTATCTTTATAGTTATCGTGCTTGGTGTGTGAACGGGCCTTTAATGACGTTTTTTGTTTAAAGACAGAAAATAACTACTAAAATGTTGCTAACTGCATCTTGACTAAAAGTAATGACTAAAAATGCATTGACTTTTCATCGACTAAAACTAGACTTAAACTATATAAGACTAATATGACTGAATATGTGATATTAAGCATTTTCGTCTGAAGATAAAGACTAAGACTAAATCAAAAATCCCTGTTAAAATTAACACTGATCCTCAAAACCACTGACAAACATATAATCTTGTAAAATGTGTGCTCGGTATTATAAACCGAGATTATGTGTGATCGCGAAGTGAAATTAAAAAGTGATCGGGAATTCTAAAACGGGTCGGGGGGTAATCACGATGCCAGCTCATGATGTCTATCAGCCATCGGGGATGGATGATGGGATCGTCTACCGGCCCAACCCTAAGTTCATTTTGGTTTTGATCTAGATGTGGTTTCATTGTAGTTTATTTCAGATTTCATTTGGTTTCTGTTTAATTTAGTTTTTATTTGAATCTAGTTTCCGTTTCATCCTATCTTGGTTGCAATCCAGTTCGTTTCATTTCAGTTTAGTTGTAATTGAGAATCTAATGTCACTTTGGTATTAGTTCAGGTTCGGTTTCACTTTACTATTAACTGCAGTTTCTATTTCATTTCTTTTTTTTTTCTTTTTTTTTACATTGAGTTTAACTTTGATCAAGTCTGTATTTAATTTTAGTTTAGTTTTAATCCAGATTTCTGTCTGCAGTAATCTTTTTTTTTTTAGTATTCAGTTTCTGTTTCATTCCAGTTAATTTGGTTTCTGTTTTATTTCAGTTTTAATTCCATCAGTTTCTGTTTTGCTTTATTATTAATATGATTTCAGATTTAAATGAGTTTCTTTGATCCAGTTTCTGTTAAGTTTTAATCCAGGCTGGCTAATGCCTTTTTGCCAATTTTTTATTTATTTAATTGTCTTTCTTTAGATCTAGTTCCTATTTCATCTCATTTTGGTTTCAGTCCTTTTTTCATTTGGTCTAATTGTAATTTAGTCTAGTTTCCATTTCTTTAGTTTTAATTTGGTTTCTGATTAATTTTAATTTAGTTATGATCCAGTTTAGATTTTATTTCTTTGTAGTGTTGATGCAATTTCTTTATTATTTCAGTTTTACTCGGGTTTTGATCCGGTTACATTTTCATTTCAGGTTAAATAGAATTTTGCTATTGCTTCATCATACACATCATACAGAACTCTCTGGCTGACTAATCTAATTTTTTTTTTTACATTGTTATAGAAAGTCCTGAAACATTTAATTTGTAAACGTGGAATAATTATTATATGCTGTTTGCTTGATTATAAAAAAGTGCTGTCTCTTATTTATATTTTGCAATGACTTTGACAGCGTCTGGAGCAGGAGGGGGAGGGGGACAAGGTCCTGGCAGGCTCAAAATGTCCAAGTCTCCATCAATCAACAACATCCATAGCAAGCAAGCTCGCTCTACACCTGGACCACCAGGGCTCCCTAACAATTCACTCATACATCAGGTTAGTAACAGCATCTGATTCACTGCTTTAGTTTAGAATATAATACTGTCTCTCACTCATTACATTTCTGTATTTGTGTGTGTGTTACCCACAGCCAAAGGCTCGTCCCTGACACAGGTGTGGAGGCTCTGAGCGTGCTGAGCAGTAGGCTGGACCCAGAGCTCCCTCAGCCCCCTCATGCCACTCTGCACGAGGCCTTCTTTTTCTCTTACTCTTCCCACAATCCTCAGGGTGGAATGCATACTGGGTGGCCCATTGATGCCCTTCGTGGGGATTTCCTCCCAAAGCCATGCAGGGGCACTCTCCGGGGATAGGATAATAAGCCAGAGAGATCTAGTTCTACTGTCGGAGGTTATGATGAATCTATACAATGCACCACTGGGTACAAAGCCTGCTACATAGAGCGTGAGCTGCCCAGCCTGAGCACTTGTGCTGGGGCCGGAGGGTACAGATTTTGGCTGGTGCGTAGCCTCACCAACACTACCAAGCATAGGAGGGATGTGAGACACGAACAAGATAAGTTGCTTTACCGGTGTTCTCCGGTATGTTAGTTTGAGCGTGTGGACATATGGGAATACTGGAAACTGAAATCCCACTCAGCCTTGGAGGAAGTGTACAGGAGAGAAACATCCCTAAAGTCTACACACAATCAACTTAAGTTAATCATACACATGATCTCTCACTGGAAGGCTGTATTAGATTAAACTACACTCACTGCAGGAGTGGAGTTTCAACATGAGCAACCTAAACTTAAAGATTATGCAAACTAAACATTTCTAGACCACATTTTGTTTACAAGTTAGCAAACAGAACAAAATATTTATCATATACCATTTTCCATAATTTTTTGGGGGGGATTCAAGTTTTCATTTTATTTTTTTATTTTTTATTAGGCAGTTTTATTGCAATTTCTTTTTTTGCTGAAAAATCCAACCCCAAATCAAGCTCGTTAGTGTAAGCACTTGTTCATACAACATGTTTATTTTGAATAATTGTAGGTTTATGTTAGTAGCCTAGCATGTTTTTACTGAATCTCTGAGCAACAGTCATCTCTTGAAGCTCCAAAAAACTCAAGACAATACTGTAATCCTCTTAAAAACCATAACTTGGACAATACGGATATTTAGTTTTAGGTACATTAAGGGCTCGATTCATTAAACCTTTCAGCACGTTCTCCGGCAGGTGACGTTTCACCTCTTTCAATTACCCATAAAGAAGCATGTGCTGAAATCTTAATGTACTCAAATCTGCAGTCTCGCTCTCATATGATTGTAAGAGTGTTTCCTGGTGAAGATGCCTTAGGCGTGGTATCGTTATGTGCCGTTTCAGTCTCAGAAAGGGGCTTGTGGCTAGCTGATGTTGAGCCATAGACCAACATTACAGACACACTATCATCTCAGCAATGGAGTAGACATCTACACAACACTCAATACTGTGAGACACATATACAGTAGTCTGGTCAGCACCATCTCAACAAGTGAGACTTTACACCGCGACTGAACGTTTCTGCATGGATCCGACACGAGCTTTTGTTCTTTGTGACCCTAAAGAGGTTGGTAGCTGGACATTCTGATTTAAATCTCATTTTTAATGTGGGTCTGTCAACTTAAAGGCAATAGATCCTTTTTTGACTCGTTGATCTTCATAAGAGACGTTGAGCTGGATTTTCTTGTGTAAGTTGGGGCTTCTCTTTAAAACTCCTGTAAATTCCTGAACTCCACTGATGTCAGTCAGCAATGGTCGCTGAGAAGAAGAGCATGGTTTTTTATTTTGTGTGTGCGCGCGCGTGTGTGTGTATTTTTTTCCTTCCGCTTTTTCGTACACAAAACCGAAT